>NW_007726593.1:276943-350086 GCF_000696425.1 Galeopterus variegatus | reverse complement strand
ATAAAAAACCATGATTCTCAAAAACTGTAAAAAAATTGGATATTACATTTTCTCTGAAAAAACTCTTAAAAAAAAAAAAAAAAAAAAAAAAAGTAAAACTTGGGTTATTAGTGAAGTAAGAACACGTCCAAATTCATAGCACTTATCTCACTGTCGTGTCTGCTCACTTATCTATCTTTTCTATTAGACTGTATGCTCCCTGAAGGCAGCACCTGGTTGGCTTATTCATTCGTTCATCTGATATTCATAAAACACCTACAACATGCAAGGCTTCCTGCTAGGTAGGCACTGAGGGTACAACGACAAGCCCTCACAGAGCTGAGAGTTCTGTGTGAGAGGGAGCTGTGAGCCCAGTAAGCGCACACGAAGGAGAGGTACGCAGAGCTAGAGAAGGTTGTTATAGCAGGAGGGGGAGTGTACCAGGGAGATCAGGGAAGGCTTTCCTGAGAGAGTAATATTTGGGTTGAAATCGGAAGAATGGGTAGTTTGCTTCATTATGGGTGTGAGGGACAGAGGAGACAAGTGTTACGTGTGGGGCTCCCGTCCCAGGCAGTAATGACAGCACGCATGAAGACCCTGGGCAGAAAGGAATGTGACATATTCCCAAAGCAGAGAGGCGGACAGGGAAGCACGACAGTGACAAGAGAGAAGATGCTGCGAAATGAGGATGGAGTGGTACACAGGGGATGGAGTATGAAACACTAATTCTGATCTGTATCCTAAAGAAATGAGAAGCCACTCAGTATGCAGGAGTGTGACATGAGACACTGGTGTTTGGGGAAGTTACCATCACTATGGAGCACAGTTTAGAGAGGTGAGAGGGGATTGAGAGAGAATGAACGTTTAGGATGCTTTTGCAGTAGTACAGGTGGGAGGTGTTTGTCAATTGGCCTCGGTGCAGTAGTAGAGAGATAAAGAAATGCTCATTTTTCTATCCTTACATCCCAAGAGAATGCCTTGCACATGGCAGACACACAATAAATGTTTACCAAATGAACACATTTGAGGCATTAGATTGATTTTCACATGTAAAAATAAAGCCCTTACGAGCCCTAATACGCGCACCTCTGTGCCACCATTGCTATTGGACTGTTAGTTATCACATTCTGCTTCCTCTAAAAATGACTGAAAGGTTTAAATAGGCTGTAATGGAGGGCTTATAGAGCCTCTAACTACTGTGAAAGTAGTCATCAGAATTTCCAGTTAGCGGGCCGGCCCGGTGGCACACTGCTGCAGTGCGCTGCTTGGGAAGCGCGGCGGCGTTCCCGCTGAGGGTTCGGATCCCTCATACAGACCGGCCGCTCACTGGCTGAGCGAGGAGCGGGGGCAACACCGAGGGTTGCGATCCCATTGCCGGTCCCGGTCTGGTACGGGCGCGACACTGAGGGTTGCGATCCGTTGCCGGCCACGAAAAAAGACAAAAAGACAAAAAAAAAAAAGAATTTCCAGTTAGCAAAAGTGCAGGGGAAGTTGTGGGAATAAAAGCGATATTTCTTTAGTCACTGGGTCCTCGAAAATAGCAAATGGGATCCTTATGTAATGTCAACCTGCCTGGGTCCTACTCACGGTCTGACCGAATTTCCATGTACACGCGTGCACAACTTAACCACTACAAGCGTTTCAGAATGCAAACAAGGTGCTTAAAATAGATGTTTAAACAAGATGCTGTTTTCTTTTTTTTTTTCCTCCATGAAGTATTCTAGAATAATGTGGATACACTTCTATACCTTTACTTCTGCTCAGCATCATAAAAGTCAAGTATTTCTTTGAACCTCAACTTTCATCTCTGTCTTAGTTTATTCTTAGGTTAGGTCATGAAAAAAAATTTTAATTAAGAGAGTACAGTAAATATGTGGGTACTTCAAAAACTTCATGGAAAAATAGAATTAAAGGTAATGTGAATCGTTCCATAAACTTTTTAAAGACCCCTCTGCACATTTTCGTGATCAGTTTATTTCTTGCCAGAATGCAGGAAAATGATATAACACAAAGATAGGATAAAGGGAAAAAATAAGATTAATAAGACTTTATAAAAACAGCCACTGATTATATGCTATTGAGTGTCTCTCTTTAGGGAAATCCACAACGGCATTACAGATCAATCAAAAAATAAATACTGGGGTTATACCTCTTCTGATTCATTCTAGAAATGGGTCCATTATACAGGCTTCATTGTACACATATTTTAAATAACTAAGTTATTAATTTAATTTTCCCTATTTAATTTGTGTGTAATTTGACCTAAATACGATCTAATAATAAGATTTAAATAAATCTAATAAATAAAATGTAACAGACTTAATAAGTAAGACTAGAAATCCCTTACATGTGAGAGCTGTAAGGCTACTGTTTACATAGTAGGTTCAGTATTGTCTATCTTACATTAGACTTAACATACACAATGGATCTCTGAGTAGCAGAGTAGTTGCTTTCACCTACTATACAAATGAAAATAATGAAGGTTCAGAGAACATAAATCCCTTGTCCAAACTGTTCAGCTGGTTAAGTTACAAAAATAGGACTTAGATCTAAGTTTTCTGATTCTCAGCCTAATCTACAGCAAAGCTATAACTGTAATGCGTAAAGTTTAAATGCTTAGACGTAAAGATTCTGATAATCTAGCAAGCCTGCATCACAATAGGTTTGATGAATAAAGGCCTTGTGAAGTTTAAGTTATTTTACAGGTAAATTCCATAGCAAATTTCAAGCAATAATAACATTAGACCCCATTATAATATAAAGAATGTGCAAAAGTACACTTTTGAGGTAAAAACACATAGTGGGTCTCCAATAAATCCCTGCTAGAAATAAAAATAATTGCATTTAAAGGCTAAGAGACTTAAAACACAATGCCTACATGGATCGCACAGAGATGAAATGAATGGTAGAGCCCTGTTCTTCTCCTCAATAGGCTCAGCAAGCCATACTACCCATAAACAAACCATATAACCATAAACCCTTAAATTATGTATTTGAAAGGAAAAGTACAAGTTCAAGAACAGGCAAAATTGATCCATGGTAATGGAAATCTATGCATGGTTCTTTTAAAGAGAGTTATGATTTGGGAAACGGCGCAAGGGAGGCTTCTGAGATGTTCAAAATGTTCTGCGTCGTGGCCTGAGCAATGATGAATGGCTGTCTACGTATGTAGAAGTTCATCGAGTTGTTCTGAAGATTTGTGTTCTTTACTGTATGTATGGAATACCTCAAAAAGTTTTTTTAAAAAGGAAATTATAGTGAGATATAATGTAGGAAAGCAAGAATATACAATAAGTAGGAAGTTAGACATAGCACACCGAAGTATTATTACATTCAATAAGAAGAATGCAGAAACTGTAGCTCAGAACAGGCCCCCCGTGTATTAAACAGTAGTCCCTGCAGACAAATGGAGACTATCTGAATCTACTGTTATTCTGAGAAGGTTCAAGAGCACATGAAAATCCTGTCTGGACAATTTTCATAGAAACTTTTCTCTGTGGAAGAGAAGTTAAGTGTCAGTCAACTGGAAATTGTTCTGAAGAAAATTGCCCCACTGAATTTTAAATAACTAAAACATTAATATCCAAACTCAGGCAATTCATATGAAATATAAATTTTAATTATTAAATTTAAGAGCATCAAATATTAAACATAATACTAGAAACCAAATACAGCATTAACTAATTATATTCAGAAACTATCATTTCTCAAAAAATATAATATAAAGAACTTAAAAGTTCTTTGTATGTATATATGTGTATGTGTGTATACATATGAGGGTACTTTAAAAGTTCATGGAAAAATACAATTAAAAGATAATATGAATCCTTCCATGAGAGTAATTCAAAAAGTTAATGGAAGGATTCGTATTATCTCTCAATCCTATTTTTCCAAGTACTTTTTGAAGTACCCTTGTAAATATATGTATACACACACACACACACACATATATATATACATGCACACACATATATACCTATTCCTCAGTTTATTCATTGTGGTTTTGTAGAAATAACTTAATTTTTTAATCTTTAGTTTTTCCTGTAAATGGAATTGAACTTGGAACATCTCTATCAATACACTAAAGTTTTATTATTGAAATTACCCCAACATGGTTTCAAAACCTATAAAGCAAAGTGCTCAAATCCACTTTGTCAATTTATAAAATTAGATGCAGGAAAGTGTGAAAAAACACAAATTCTGCCAGCTGCTATACATTCCTAAAGCCCCACATTGGGGAAAATCTGTGGAAAGTGAGTGCCCACCCTGCATGGCTGTCCAGAAGCAGGTGCCAGGAACATGGACTTCAGCTACGTGAATACTCAGAAACACACAGAACTGACTCTGGGGTGAGTGGTGCTAGAAAAGTCACTTTTGCCAAGTGAAGCTCCTTGGCTTCACTGTCTCGACTATGAAGCTCCAGTGTTTGGAATGCAGTAGACATGCAAATCTGTAGTCAAGAGCATTAAAAAAAATAAGTGCAGTTAAAAATTTTGATTTATAACAGCTCATTACTTAATCTATCAGAGATAACCAAACACAATCCAAGGGCCCGGTTTTGTTTTACCCCAAAATCAAATGTGGCAGAACTTGTCATTTTCATTCATTTGCTTTTTAACAATATAACCTTTTGATTTTCAGTTTTGCTTTGGTCCAGTATTTAAAAAAAAGTACAGTCCTCAATTTCACCATTGATAATGCTACTTACAAACAACCTCAAGGACCTCATCTTGGCCTGTGACAACCATGCATGCAGCCATGCAAACATGCTCTCATGCAATATAGCAGCACACGACACAGTGCAAAAATGGCAAAGAAAACCAAGTGATGGCCATGCTAGTATTTTTTTCAAGGGTCTCCTTACCAAATAGTGAAATCCTATGCCTGACAAGAACTCCAAGTTTGCAGAATAGGCTGAAGACAAAAGAAAAACAAAAGAGAAAAGGGAAGGGTGAAGGGAAGGTAGAAAAGACGGGGAAATTTTAAAAAATTAAAAAGAAGAAAAAAGAAAAAAAAAAAAAAAACAGCTGATATATGAGCCGGAAAAAAGCAACATGATGTCACGCAGAAAGAATCAATTCCCTGAGCAGAATGTGGAGTAAAGGTATTAAAGAAAGAGTCTTTGAGTGCACCTCTATAACAAACATGGTTAAAAAAGCACATATTATAAGTAAAGAAACAAAAAAAATTGAAAGCAAAGCTAATTAATATAAAAGCAATCTATATGAACCCCACAAGAATATAACTACTAAAAAGCACAATGAAAAAGTTAATTTTATCAGCCCAAATGTACCACGGAAATTCTAGATTTTTTTTTTTTTTAATTATGGGCATTATTTAACAACAGAACTATGGTTGCTTTGGGCATAAAATATTACTTTAAGTATGAGTATGTTTCATTTTTTGAAATTTTCTTCTTCCCCAACCTTGATCACACCCCTTACATGTATACCAAACACCAAGTGAATTTAAACAGTGAAGTAGAAACATAATTTGAACAAATGATAATTACTCAGAGGAAAACATTACAGATGTCAACTTAAAAGACTTTCCTAATGCTAATGAAAGAGTTGACAGCATATTTATCTTCTCTAGAGTGAGTTCCTGGGTCTTTCGGTCCTTATGGCAATTAGCAATGGGGGATTTCCAATAAGGCTGCCTCCATTCAGCATTCAGCAAGACAGCCCTGGTATCCACTAACTCTCAGGTCTGACCCCGGATCCCTGGAGATCCCTGCTACCATCTAGTCTTTTCAACAGGACTCAGTCGGGTGGGTTCCTCGCAGTCCCTCTTTAGAGGAATACCCTTCACTTACTTCCATGCTATACTCCCTTCTACTCATCACCCAGAACTCAGCTCAGGACGTGTTTACTCCAAGAAGCCTATTCAGACACCCAGCACATTTACCACTCCCAGCCCGACCTGAAAGAGGACCCCTTCCCAGCTGCTCCGAGGGGCCCTTTGCAAATCTCTACCAGGGCACTTAACCTCCCAAATTACAACTAGCATTATTTCCACATCTCCCCACACTCTTCTGAGCTCTCAGAGCGCTCAAGCTCTGCACGGCCAGCACTTACCAAAACTCTGACCTTGGAAAGCCATTTGTATATGACCCCCCATTGTCAGCCTGATTTTTCCAGTCATGAGGACAGCTAGACCCTCACTGCCCTACTCTCTTGCAAAGCTCTCCCAGTCCCAGCAAGGCTCAGACATAAGAGTGTGCCAGGATCAGGGGTACAGACTAGCCATGGAAGAAGTGAAGGAGACCCATCTGTGGCAGGATGGGAAGAACACGGACAGAGTCACAGTTGTGAGGTTGACTTCTTTTTTAGTAATTTTTAGTCTCACCTCAGGAACAATGTAGATTGATTTACTGATGAAAATTAATTATATAGAGCATTTTGTAGTTTTTCCAAGAAAATACTCATCCACAAATGTCTGAGTGAGCCTGAGGTTTTGGGAAATCTCTTACGGGAGCGAAAGTTTTTAAAAGAATCATCTATCTAAGTAGCTGTCAGACATAAGATTAGACATTAGCCAGTTGATCTACATTATTTAGGCTTGCACTGTAATTTCTTTCAAAAAAGACAATGAAACGAGAGCAACTTTCTCCAGGTGCCCTCATGTGCTGAGCTTTATGGCTGACATCAGGGCATGCTACCTCAACAAGGGCTTGTCTCTTTCTAAAAAGACAGTGATCACCTTTAGAAATGTACACACTTTGGATTCCTGTATCCCAATCTATTTTAAGTGATATCTTTTACCTACTACTCTCTAGTATACAGGGTGAAACATTCTGAGGTATTCTTGATAATGTTGAATTTATAATGCTAGAATTATATTTTTACCCCGTTACCGAGGACCAGAATGTTTTGCTTTAATGGAGAACAAAACTGCTCTGTATCCATGGATTATATTTAATGCCTGAGAATCTGTCAGAGGAAAATGACTTCTTCACAATCTCCACTGCTTCCTAACCACACGTGCCACCAGAGAGAAATACAGATATAGAAGGCTAGGTCCTCAAAAAAGACAAATTATATCTCTTTCCTCTCCTGTGCCATCCACTTACAGGGTATAGTTTCTGTACAAACTACAAGGTTTTATTATTATAAGCTTTGGCCTATACTTTCTCTAAAAATATTTTCCATAATTCTCTTGTCCCCTTTCTCTGCTTCCTATCACTCACAGCATTCTTCAGAATTTATAATTCATCTACCTCTTCACATTCACTCATCGCCTCGTACTGAAGCACTCCCTGGACGTTCACCAATGCCCCTAATCAGCAAGTCTAAGGACATTTTTTTCAGTCTCCTTCTTGGAGAGCTCTCCACAGTACTTGGCACTGGTGACTACTTAAATCTTTGAAACTCTGACTCCCCTTGGATTTTGTTTTACAGCAATATTTTTCCCTTTCTCTCTAATTAGTCAGTCTCCATAGTCTTCAAAGACTCACTTCTGAAAACCCTCCAAATATAACAAGTATCTCAGTGTTCAAGCATTTTTGCTTCTCTCTCTACTCTCCTTCAGTTTCATGTGCTTTCAGAGCTTTGAGCATGACGTGTACAGATAATCCCCAGGTACCAACATATCATTTCTTGCCCTAATCTCTCCACTAGTACCACATGCATATTTCCAACTCTCTGCTGGGTATCTCCAGCTGAATGTCAGTAGTTATGCTTCAACAGATATCTAACCAAACTTAAACCTCTTCTTCTGGAAACTAGTTCTTTCTCTGAAATCTGTGGTTTGTGTTAGTGACACCAACAATGTTCCATCTACCCAGAGCTGAAACATCAGTGTGCTGTTGGACTCCTTTCCACCTGCCCTAATGCTCACTCCAAGTCATGTCGACTTTCTCTTTGGTGTTTCCCACACCCAGCTCCTCTCTACGTTCATGTCCCTTTCATGCTCCCGGCACTCTGTTTGTGTCTCCACTGACGTTCATCACAACTTCTTGTAGAGTTAGCTCTGCATGCATGTGTCTACTTAGGTGTCCTTCTAAGTTTGTTCTCAGGTTGGGCACTGCTGTCTGTGTGTGTTCATCCTCAGACCTCGGACAGCACGCTGTACATGGCAGGCATCACACACATCTGCTGAGCACACCTGTGGGAGGCAGCACTTCCACAGCGACAGTCACCCTGCCGTGGCCTCCCAGCTCTCCTGCACTTATCAATCCTACTTTTGCTGCCAGACTGTCCTCCCCAGTGGGCAGTTCTGATCATTCTCCTATTTCAAAAGATTCTGTGGCTTCTTAGTACTAATAAAAATTAAGTAAAAAATAATCATAATACATTTCTTAAAATTTTTAAAAGAAAGAAAAAAGAGGCCTTATTCTGGGAGTCAACATCCAATATAACCTATACAATCTACATTTCCCCTAGATTGCCAGCTTCTACACTTTATTTGCGTGGTTGTCTACAAATAGAAAATATTCCCCTTCCTTAATCTCTGGCCTGCAAATTCTTTTAGGTCAACTTGAATAGCATGACTTGCACACAGGTCTGGCCCCTGCATACCCATCCCATGAGGTCTAACTTTATATAGGATCCCACAGCACTTCTTGGTTTTCTTCTGTCGGGGCTATGTCATATTTATGTACTTGGAATGCAGAAGTCAGATCTTACTCTTCTTTGCAGACATAATACTGACTACAGACACAAGAAATGCTCCATAAATAATTTCTAGTGTCAGGAAGTAAGTATCTAGACATTGCATAAAAACACTAGTTTTTAATTGTGGAGAAGTTAACTGACACCCACATAACTATTGATACTCACAACTGTTAAATATAAATTTAAATCACCATTGTAGTGATGTGTATGTAGGTATGCTTGTTTAATCATGGTAGCAGGACCAGTTTTGGGTTTTTGTTTTTACTTATTTCATTTTTATTTTATTTTTTACCCACTTTACTCACTGAAATTGTGAGGCTTTTTCATTTTAAAAACTATGAAAATACTAAGAAAAAATCTATAATACACTATCTGAATGAAACAGTTGTTAAAATTAAGTCCCCTACAAGTATTTTTCTGTATATACAAATTTAGGTTTTTTAACAAAGTTGAGTTTGAACATATACTTTATTTTTTATCATGATTATTTTTTCTAAGTTATTAGATATTCATATCCATCATAATTTCTTTTTTTCTTAAATCTCAGAGACATCTTTATTCCGGTTTATTTATGGCCATACCAAATATATTAACAGACCAACCATTCATAAGTGTGAACTCTAAAGTCAGAATGCTTGAATTTAAATCTATATTCTACCATTTACTAAAAACGTGACCTTGAGAAATAACCTAATCATCTAAGTCTCTCTTATGTCATCTTTAAAATACAAATAATGTAAATAAACTTTTTAAAATAGGTATATCCATCATAATTTCAATGACTGCCCAGCATTTTGCATATACATGTATCATAAATTATTTATTTTTACCTTATTCATTTTTCATCTGAGGTTAAATTCTACCTAGGTTTGGCACTAAAGAACTGTGATGAAATAAGTCACTTCTATTATGCATCTCATTTCTTTGTTAGAATTTTAAACAACGTATGTTCCTGTCTTGGAAATGCTAAAGGGGGAAGTAAAATTTACCAAGCCTCTTTCCATTAGGTGATGACAAACTGAAGATGAAATCATTAAAAACATTCTGGTGCACTGTAACTAGACAGAGGGGTGGTCTAGGGCCCCCAAAACAGATCAACTGAGGCACAGAAAAGTGATGTGCTTCTGATTTATTCTATGAGGGATTAGAGTTGATAAATTTTTTGGTGTATAGTTCTATGAATTTTTTCCATCTTTACTGAAGTATCATTAACAAATTAAAATTGAATATATTTAAAGTATGCAACTTGATGTTTTGATATATGTATATTTTGTGTCAGTGAATAGCTTTAAGGGTAAGGTTGAAATTGAATGGAGATAAGACATGAGACAAGAAAGGGGAAAAAATAATTTTACATCAGCTTATTTGTATTTTTTCCCTATTTTCTTTTATTGTATTTTCTCTTGATTTATGTAATAGAGTGACATCTAAATTAACACCCTCTGGGAACAAAGTTTCTGTTACAAAAGGTTAACTGGACCCCAAGAGGAGCGGGGACTTTGCAGAATTCTCAGTGTCCTGACATACAATGGTCTCGGGTTTTGTAGCTACTGTGTCCACTCACTGTCCACAGGGACATTGGCCAAAAAAAGTGGATGTGTGTGCTTATGAGATGATGAGGGACCAGCCACTCTCCCTCCTAGGGAAGGCAGAAGGAAAGCCATGCTCAAGTGGGAAGGGGTGGGACTTCACATTGTGGAAAGCAACACTGCGTTGTCGCTCTCTAAACAAAGTGTGTCACTGGAGTGGAATCTCTCTGCTATTTAACCAGAGTCAGTTTTATCAACCTTCTAGGAAGATTATTATTTGAAGAGGTGTGAAGACATCTTAATACTGTTGCAATTTGCATCATGTGGCTAGTCACTAACCAGTTGGTAAAACAGACAATAAATTAAAAAGACGAACTGAAAATTCCATTCCAGTTGCTTTCCTCAGGGTTATGTATTGCAGGAATATCATTTCTTCTCCACCCTCTGGGGAGAATTTGCATTCAACCTCATCTCTCTCTGTACAGTAGATTGATAACTGCACTGGCATCCAACACAGCATTAACGTGAAGTCCAAGGAAAGCCTGTATCTCCTCCAGTGCTCTGCCTTATATAGTTTAGTCACTTTTGTAGAAATTTTGTTCAGACACCATCTAAAAGCTTGGTATGGACTTTTGAGCAAAGGAGTAATAACGAAACAGGCTTGTTTGGTAATCGATTCTCATATATACCAAGTTCTAGCAGAATTTTGAGGAAACAGACCCCAAGTCCTCAGCAGAATCACAAATATCTCTATAATGAACACTTGGGTTTAAACAGAAATGAGAAGGCATTGCTAAGATGCCAGCTTGAGTGGCATGCAGGGAAGTCTTCAGAAAGTATATAATTTTACTTCATTTTCTTCCAATATTGATCATTATATTTTAAAACTTAAATTTATATAAATGCCATCTTGCCCTCATGGAAAATAAAGGCTGGAAAAAATATTACATTTTGGGAAATGTTAAAGAAACTAATGTTAAAAGCACCAAACACTACTATGGAAATTCATCTCCTGGCTCTATTTGTGAATTCTGTATTGGGTGATATTTTATTCCTTATATTCAGCATTACACTTAACAGCAAAATATAACAAACTCTCAACATCTAGGGCACATATCTTAACTTGCATAAACCATCCTCCTCTAGTGTTTGATTCCAAGAGGGCAAGGACCAGGGGAGATGGGAGGATACTCTGCTTGTTCCCACTTTAAGTCCCCAGGCTCTTTCCTCAATGCACAGACACTTAACTCAGACAACAGTCTCTATTTTACCTAGTCACCATTTCTTTCTCCTTGTTTGATGCGTGTCCTCCAGAGCAGAGAGGTCTACTTGCTGCAGATAAGAAGTATAAACGATGGTTTTTGAAATACTGATCAATTAAAGGAAGAACGACCTGAAAGAAGGGAAAAGAAAACAGATCTACGTAGTTGAATCTTTGGAGGGATAAATGACAGCTGAGGCTTCAGGGCAGTCAGAGTTTTGTTCACATGCATCAGGTCCCCCTGTATCCATGCCAGGAGGCAACATTTCAGAGTATGCCTCTCAAGTTTCACTCTGCTGTCTCGTGTGTGTGTGGTGGTGGGGGGGGGGCAGGATGCGATTATGAGAAACAACAAATTTTCAACAGTTTGGAGTTATTCTGAAGATTTTCAATATTTTCTCAAAATGAAATATTCTCAGTATTTTCATATGATACAGTTCAGTGCTCAATGGGCTCAAAAATAATCTATGACTACCATGTATTGAGTTGCTACTATGTGTGAGGATCACAGTGGACATGGTGTCATTTCATTTATCCTAGTAACTACACTGCAGGTTAGGCACCATCATCTCTGGTTTATAGGTATTAAATGAAGACATTTAATATCTGTAAAGTTACATTGCCACTTACTTGCCTACACAGTGTTCTTTTACTTGGCATTTCTCAAAGCCTACCTCCCACTTCTACACATACTTCATCCTGCTGGCCTTGGGCCAATTCCTCCCCTTCACTCTGTCCATGCCCACCACGTGGCTTTGCACGGCCGTTCCCTCTGTCTGAACTGCTCCTGCCACACTCCATAACTTCATCACTCCACTCCCTCTGCAGACCTCAGCTCAGTAGCACTTCATCAGATAAGCCTTGTGACCTCAACTAGGTAAAATCTCATATTCTTTGCTCTTATAACATTGCTTTCATTTTTACATGTGTGAAAGATTACATCGCTTTGCATTTTATATGTGTGATTTTGGATTAAAGTCTCTCTCTATAAGAGCCTGTAAGGTACAAGACAACAAGAAACATTTCCAGGTTTGTTTCCCGTTATAGCTTTCAACTGCTACTTAGTCTGTTTTGTTTACACCTGAATCCCAGTGGTTAGGGCTGTTTGGGGCCTATAGCAAGCTCTAGACAGACATTTATGGAATGAATAAATGAAAACATCGCTACACTTTTTTCCTACCGTATGATACAGCACATTTATATATAATGAGAAATACTCGAGTTTTCATTGACCCTCCTTGAAGGTTCTGACATTGCTTGAATTTCGTGATTGGAACATAGAAGGTACTCAGTACTATGGTGAATGAATGAATTACAGACTTTCGTAGAAGGTACGCCACATTAAGCATCTGTATACAAAACCACTAGGGGCATTAAGTATATGAGCAATGTAAGAATGCATTTTAAAGGTGATTAGAGGCCATGAATGCAGTATTCTTATAACCGGCTATCGGGGCGATTACAATCTAATAGAGACTGGAGATATAGAAAGATACCTCTATCGATATAGATCTGTGTCTATCTATAGCTAACAATGTGCACCCCAGAACAAGCTTTGGATCCTTGGATGATTGGAACAGACTCTGAGTGCTATCTTGAATGGAAAGAAAAAACGAGGGTAATCCTTTATAGTAAAGGGCACAATTTCAAAAACACAACAGAAGCCAAATATTAATCAGCCAAAAAGGAAACCATTTATACTAAATGGTCTCATTACCAAATGCAAGTCCTTTGAAAGGAAATCGAATAATTACGTCTTCAGGTTAACTGCAAGGTATTGTAAACAGGAAGCTGACCCAAGGGCACTGAGTCTTCATGACAATCTCCAGGCCATGGTTTAATGCCTGACACAGACCAGGCATATTGTAAATACTGAGTAAGTCAATGAACCCAATATGGGGGATTTTGCAACTCTTCATCTCCTTTCTCTCTGGATGAAAGGAAGGAATGAATGTTCCATTAATACAGCAAATTCTTGATAAAACCTTATTAAATGGAATGGATAAAAATAATAATGGGACACACTTTTTATATGAACAATTTATCCTGCAGGAACCTCAGCTTCCTCATCTGTAAAATGAGTAGAACCAAGGTCCCCCAATAAAATTTTTACAATAAAGGTTCTTATAATGTACCTATCTATAAATTAACTAATGCTTTTCTCCTTATAAAAAAATGTCCATTTAAAAAATGTTAAATAATAACAATATTCAAATATTAAGAAATAGATACCTTTCTTCCGCATTATACAAAAAAGCCAAAAAAAATTAGAACTTTGAAAAAGACCACACATGGGACTTATGTCATCTGAAGACTATGGTAGGAAGAACAGAGTGTGTTAAAACGTAACCACTGCTAGAAGCAAATTCATCCCACTTGATTCATGCAGTTATTTTTGTTCCACAGAATATTTACATGTAGTAAAATTCACATTTGTAGACAAGTACATTCTGAAAACAGGCAACAATCTAACAAGTATATTTTGTAAACAAACATATGGAAGCAAAAACAAGAAGGATTGTATACTGTACTTTTGCAAAGAACTTGATTTCTTGTTCATAAGGGAAATGCTCTCCTTTGCTTCTGCTGCCACCATCTGTGGATAAGAAGAGTTTGTAGGTACATGCTGCTTCAAACATTACAAGATATTCGCCCCAAATGCAAAGTTTAGGACACATTGCTAATGTGTTATCCCTTTAAACCAAACATAAAAAAGCCAATCAAAAATATAAAGGCTAACTTTGACAGCATAATTTAAAAATAAAGGAGATTTTTCAAAAATATCCAAATCCAAATAAAAAAGCTATTGAGGTCAGCCCATACTTGTGGTTATGGGCACAAACACACTTGTGTATTTTAAGATCTTATTGACATGTAGTGGGAAATTGGAATAGGATAAAGTAAAATTCCCACGTCTTCAGTAGCCTTTAAGAAAAGAAGCTCACCGGCGTGAGAAAAGTGAGTGAAAACTGAGTACATGTAACAGGATAGATTTTAACCCTGGCCTTGCATAATGATGGTTACCTCTTGGTGTGACATAAAGTTTCCAATTTTAACATGCCACCTGAAAAACTGCAGGAAGCCCAGGGCCTGTGATGAGGAGGAGGATAGCAATTGTAATATGACATTGAAAAATTAGCATTCTGCTGAAAAGTAAAGAGGTTCGCCTATGCCAAAAGATAATTTCCACCAGCAAAGCTAAAATACCCGAGTTTTTCCCAGTGGTTTAGAAAATGATTCAAGGTTAAGATCTTGTTGATTGATCTAATGCACTTAGCTTAGAAGGTGGCCTTTCTCCCCTCCTTGCATACAGAAGAGGTTTCACGCATAGTGGAGAGGTAATAATAAATTATAATGACTGTGATGATATGAAGAACATATTAGATAGCTATAAAATTCAGAATTGGAAATAAGGTTTTAGTAAAATTTGTAAGCAGAGCTGCTAGATTTTATACGAATCAAACTGACTTTTGCTTGAAAAAGTTCTTTTGCAACTAAAAATAATTTGACATATACTTTATCAAATCTAAGTCACAAATTCAGGATAATTCTTAGGGAATTCAGGTAGTATTCTGTAATATCAGAACAATGCTCTCCCCATGAACAAGTAAAAGAAAAGAATGGCTTTTTAACCCTTGCAAATTTCATTTTTGTATAACTGGCATTAAATCTCTCTCCAGCACATTATGCAAAATGTATGGATCCATACAAGAGACTTTCTCATATAAAGTACGTCAAGACAGAATTTTGTGCACAACCAACTCTGCTAATAGTTAAAGGAATTAATAAATAGGAAATATATTTTCTTTCATTATAAATTTTAACAAAAATGCTTATACGCAAAATGTGAAAAAGATTTGGAGAAAATATGATCAATAGTATAATAAAAAATTAGAAAAAGGCATATGCATATTCTTACTATTGCAATTATCTTAAGTCTAAGAATGAGTAAATTAAATATGTGTTGCAAAGTCAATAAAGTGAAGAAAAAAGGGAGAAGGCACTCTAGCAGTTTTATCCATAATAACAAGGAAAGATGGAAACTGAAATAAGGGACAGCGTTGACAATCACAGCTCTACCTTCTCCTCTAGCAGAGTTCTTATATGTAATGTGTCCTATCACAGCCACCTGAAAAAGGTATATGCAACATCAGGAACTGTAAAAAATGCTCTTTTGTTAGGCTCTATCACTGCAGCCCACTTTCTCCCCTGCATTCTGCTTCTAAGACTTTCCACCCGTGGAAAGAATGAAATGTACCGAGTGGTTGAATTTTCCATAAGCAAGATTCTTACCCACCCTATGCATAAACACGTATGAGACAGTTTATTCAGAAATTTGAATAAAGTGTGAATAATATCTAAACACATTTCTACCCTTCAAATTTGTGTTTCTGCTCTCCATGTGAAGGTAAAAAACAATTTTCTTGTTCCCTTCTCCAAACGATTACTTTGTTTTTCCCCTCCTCTCCCTGCCTCGCCAAAAAGATCTTGGAGTTGCTACCCACAGCAGATCCTTTCAAATGTGGATCACAAATTTCAATACTTAACCTTGAGTGTGAAAGCTTCAAAAATTTACCACCACCTCATTTTTTGTTCTTGGGCCAAATTTCATTAATTCAGACTAATTAGGCTACTTGATAGGATGAATCATGTATCATTTTTAAAAATTATAGTTGCACGAGTTACAGAGAGATTACACATTATAAATTAGTTTGAATAGTTGGCTTTTACAAAACAAATGATTAGGAAGAGAACAAAACTACAGTATTAAGACTCTAGATAAAAAGGGAGGTTGAAAGAGAGGTAGGATGTTTACAGTAACGATGCTCAACTTGAAAACCTTAAATCATATTTAGGATCCAGGAGGCCAGAAACAAAAAAATACCAGAGCTCGAATTTCTACAAACTTTAGTCTGCTGCTGTGCCAGAAACTATATTTAAATCCTAAGAAAAATGACAGCTAAGGGATCAAGGACCGTGGACCCAGAGGAAAGGTGTTGAAAGACAGAAGGAATGAACATTAAAAACAAAAACAAAACCTTGAGAATGAAAAAGAAAATAAAAAGATAACCACCGGAAGAGCACACTGTTTTCAAAAGGGAATAAAGTATACCTTCCCTGCATTTTATTACCACCCAGTTGCTGGAAGGTGATCTGACATGAAGACGAGGAATTAACAACTTGAATTTTAATTCTACAACACTACGGAGGATCATGAAATAACAGAAGTGATGACACATTCTGAATCTAACATTGAAAGTGATGAGTTCTTTTCATGCTGAGGGGGCACTGGGCCAGATGGGGAGGAGGTCTTTCACTGCACCCTAGGAGTACAATAAAGTATTCTGCACTACAGATTCTCTAGTGCAAATGTGTGTCCCTACAAAAGCTAAACTCAAGGCCTTCACAAGGCTTAGAAATTTTGAGAATCCACAGAGTTTTAGAAGTCTCTTTTCATGAGTAGAGCAATTAATCTCAAAGGAAAGCTTTAACTCTACCTTAATATGTTGATGTCCTTCCAGTGTATCTTTCAAAGTGAAAAATAAATGCCAATAAACATCATAAGGAGAAAAGAATTATATGCTAGATTTTTAAAACGTTCTAAAACTTTAAGCACTCACTAAGAACTTGTTACTCCACTTGGTACTAGGATGGAGAGAATGTTTATCCCATCGGAAAACAGCCAAGTAGTCTGTGCTGTTCTATACCCTGATTTTGGAAACTTTAAGAACAACCAAAACCGGGCTATTTGCAATAGGATTATGGTACCTACCAAACTCCAGGATATACTGATGGGCTTCATCCACATAGCGAATGAGTTGCTGGAGGAAACTATAGGCAAATCGTTTCTCAATAGAAGGTGTGTCCAACTCCAGGTCCTTGAATCCTCTAGAAAAGCAAAAATGATACACGCACAACAAATTATACAAAGTCTCTTGCAAGGTAAAATTTTGTGGAAAAAAAAATATATATATATATGTTAATTTTGAAAGTTATCTAATATTCTTGTAGCTCAAGGCAAAAAGGTGGTTCAATTTATAGGGACTACTTTGCAGTTTTTGCAGGAAAACTGTAGTGAATAACTCTCTTACTATGAAATAATATGTTATCTTTAAAAAAATAGTGACCTTTTTTTGTCCAGGGATTTTGCCTAAATGATGGATGGTGATTTAATATAGGTAACAAAGGAACTCTATTATGTGGCAAACAGCTAAGGGCATTAATGTTTCTGATGGGTATATTCTGAACATACTAAATAGTAGCTCTGAGGTCTAGGTCATTGAATTAATTTCCAGCTTTTCTTTCTTTCTTTCTTTTTTTTTTTTTTTTGGTGGCTGGCTTGTACGGGGATCCGAACCCATGACCTTGGTGTTACAAGGCTGTGTTCTAGCCAACTGAGCTCACCAGCCAGCCCCTGATGGGAATATTTAAATATTCAGTCTTAGGAAGAGAATGTGTAAGTGCAGTAGTCGTACTTTTACCTGGACACAGCATATCCATTGATCTGCAAGAACTTGAGGATGTCCTGTGCTTTTTCCCTATCCTTGGCTTTCTCTTTGGCTGTCAGTGTATCATAAGGCACCAGCAGGGGATGGTTTCCACCTCCTAAGAGAATGTCAAGACAAGATCACAGCACGGTAATTTGAACATGATCTGACATGAGACACAGCACATATGTAATAGGATGACACTACAGGACTTTTGATGTCCTTTTATAATACACAGAGCATGTAAGACTCATGTAAGACATTTCCCCCTCTAGCACCTTTAATGTTCCAATTAATTCAAGAAACCTGTTCAAAGAAAGACTATACGTCTGCCTTCTAAGAGGCAGTTACAACATGGACATACATGAATTTGTGATACCGAGTGCCAATAACATCTGCAAACAACAGGGAGGGAAAAGCAGCGGCATTCTCTTCTCTGCTCAAACAAACTCTGAATGTGGAGAGTGGGAACAGGAGCTAAAACATGCACAGCTGGATCTAGCAAAATTGTGAGGCATATTGCAGGGGTTATACTTCACTTGCTGCCCCACAGAGACAAGAGGAAAATGTCTTAAATATAGAATTTTGTATTACATTTCCTAGTCAGAGAGTGCTTTATACTGACATTATTTATGAATACATAAAAACCATACACAGATATGCTAGGTTAAAGGTTGATCACTCTGAAGTATCTAACACTTGACTGACTAAAACATTTTGGCAAGTAACCTCTGGCAGGAGTCTAGATTTCTAGTATGCCTATTCTGGTGAGAAATACTAAATGAAAGCTTTCTATTCTTTTAGATTTTAAAATTCTAGAAATTATTTTAATTTTTAAATAATTAATTTAAAATTTATAAAATTAGAAATTTTACAGACTTTTAAAAAAATTATAAAAGTATAAAAAAGCACTGGTAATTTCAGATGGGAAGATCTTGATACAAAGAATATTATTAAAGCAAACTGAATAGCATAATATGACCCAAACTTAAGGTTTACAAAACATGTATAGTAATGTACACTGTGCAGGATGCTGAAATTCCCTGAAATATAACTGCTAAGGGAATTCTAGAAAGAAAAAAAAATTGAAAATAAGTATTTTGATTTAATGATGATAACAACATATAGTGTACTAAATCAGTTTCCAATTTAGTTTAGCCAGGACTTAATAAAACAATCATAAATGTTGAATTTGCCCTACGCAATAAATAAGCAAGCAAAATCACAAAGGAGAAACTTTTTTCCTGTTTTCTGTGTCTGTTCTAGAGCTGGCGTTGACTGAGAGTGCCATCTACAGAAATGCAACCACCCACTAAACTTTATGCCCATTCAGGGACGCTATCCGATGATACATGGAAGGGACAGTCAAGCACTACCCAGCTAACACTGAGCACAGTAAGGAGCCACCAGTGATTTCGTCTTATGATATTCATAGTGTTAAGCATAATACAACACACATTCTGTGAACAGCAAGAGGATACGGCCTAAGTAGAACACCTCAGACATTAGAATAAGAAGTGTAGGTATCTCTACGCTAAAATGGGTAAAAGAGACCTATCGAGATTCTGAGAAACAAAGACATAGTCACCAGCAGTCAGGAAATTACAGAATTTCTACTTTAAATCCGTTCTAGACCTATTTGATCCATTCCAATAAAATAAAGGTATGATGAGCTCTGATGCTAAAAAGATTAATTATTTCAACCATATCACATAATCATTTAGTTGAATTCTGATTGGTTTTTTAGAAAGGTTTTTAGCAAATATTACCTTTGGACTCCAACTCCAGTTTCTTTTTCTTTGCCCATATATTATGGTAGTTTTCGGCCATCATTTCTGCCATAGCCTTAAATGAAAAAAATATTTAGGAGTTAAGGTATACTTCGATGAGTAAAACTGGACTTTGCTTCCTAACATATAATATCAAAACATGCCTTCAGTGAATAAATGATAGAGTATTAGTGCTAAAACATTTAAAAGATACTCAGACTCATATTTGAAATCTGAATCCTAGGGAATTCTAATTATTTGCAATATTTTATAGTGACTAAACAGCAGAGGTGACTCAGTAGAATGGTCATTGGTATTTACAACGTTTAAAGATATATGTTTCATTAATTCAACAATAAAACTTCAAAATGGCTATGGAGTTTAACTAAAAATATATTTACTTACAAGTTTTTGTTTTAATTTCTAAAGCTTTAAAAGATGACCTAAACCTGATTAAACACTGAATGCAAAGAACAGTAGACGGATAGTCCAACAGTCCAACAGTAGATGGATAGTTGACTTCTAGATCAATCTCTGTTGAAACTAGGCCAGAGACCATGGAAAGCCATGTCAATCTTTCTGTGGCCTTTGGATTTTGGTAAGGTCGCCTCTAAAATTCTTTTCACTTTTGACTTTCAAATTTACTATGTCATTTCAACTCATCTTACAGGAGCAACAATAAAGGACAAACCAAACAATTTAACAATACATAGATTTTATGATTATATCCTCATGTCTCTTAGAATAATACTAACAATGCCAATATCATTGTTTGATCACCATATTGTCCTTAGCAACAAACTTCACCTTTCGTTCAAATCTGCCATTTTAAAATAAGTTCTTAGTGACAAAGGAGAACAGATAATATGACTAGGGATGGAACCGCAAATGCCATCAATTTCCCTGGATAGAACACTCGAAGTACATATTCTTCAATAAGTAATTAAGGTGATCCTTGAGCACAGCATTACTAATTATTTTTCTTTCTTTTCACACAAAGGTATTTAATTATATTAGAATTTTTAAATGAATATTATCTTTAAGGAAAATTTGTTATGTGGAGGAAACATCCTAGAAAAAGTTATATCAACTTTTACAGTCCTAAAATGTTAGGGTACATAATCTATAAACTCCATGGACCCACTATATTATTACTACATCTAAACAATTCATGCTACAAAATATATGCAGGAAAGTGCTACAGTCTGTTTTTTAACAATCAAATCTAGAGAACATTTTTTAAAAATTAATAGTACTTACATGCAGGTCTCTGGATAGTGTGACGTTGCTCATGTCAATGGCTCGAGGGCTATAACCATGGGCAGCATCTACAGAAACCTAGATCATTTGTGTGAAAAAACAGTGTCTCATTCAAAACCCAGTGGAGATTTAAATGCTACTTAAGAAATACAAAGCAAATAAACTTCCAAACAGAATGTTTCCTGAGATAAAACTGGCATCTACACAAAATGACTTTGTAAATATATCTAGCAAATTAAATTATACGAGGGTGTTTGATGATTATTTATAATCAAATAATACATCCAAATATCTTAGGGAATTGAAAATTCTAAAAGCTAATGATCAGAAGTTGACAAATTGTGCAATAAATCCCAAAGTCTAAAACAATCCCTTACACAAAGGATCATTGTATTCTTAAGTTTCTTACAAATCCTAATTGACTGCAATGAGATTTATTCTTCCTCATGCAATCAGAGGTCAACATTTACAAATGTTTCTATGGGTCAAACATTAGGATAAAATATAACTGACTTTTTAATTATAAAAGTATATCATATGGTAGTCAATTGTTTACAAAGAAATGCTCAATAATCAGAAGACTTACTTAATTTCTAAATTCTTTTTAAAAATGAAATATATCTTATCATCAATTTTAAGAAAGTTTTACTATCATCCTGGGCACCTACCTCATTCCACCCAAAAGCATATTATGTGAAAGTATACCACAAAAATGAGCTCTGGTTCCTACTTATAAATCTCAAATTATATCAAATTGTATCAAATTTTATCTTGATATGTTTCATAATTGTTTATATTCTCTTATTGGAAATGGACAAAAACAAACTAAAAACAATATAAGTTATAGCTCATACCATGCTTGTAGGACAGAAGAGAGGCTAACGTGCTGTGATTACTAATGAGCTCATAAGCAACACTCAACTAACAGTGAGTTTTGACTGGTCCCTCGCTTCTGTGCCCTTGCCCTGGCTCAGTGCCATCTAATAACAAAATGTGTAATACAATCACTAGATGAAGATCATGCTTGGTTTTCCATGGTTCAAGCAGTTCCTACACTAGCTAAGTTTATTACACAGGCATGCACAAGGGTACTTCAGGAAGTTCATGGAAAAATGGAATTGAAAGATAATTTGAATCTTTCCATGAGCTTCTTGAAGTACACTCACATGATTTAAAAGGAAATTGAGAATTTCAAATGGAAATAATAAATTTGAATTTAAAATGAGTACTGAATTTTAAAGAGCCGTTGTGAGCATTCACACGTCAATCAAATGGTTATTCCCGATCCCTGACTATTAAAATTTACAGAGACATCAAAAAACTGACAAATTCCATCCCAACTGGGCTCTCATTAACAACAGTGTTATTTTTAGTTAATTGGTTCACACCCCTATTAATGATGAATATTCCCAGCCTTCACCTTTTTTAGCTCTTCCATTCTCATGACATTTAGCTGATAACTACACTTCTTATTTCAGTGAAAAAAGAAAAGGAGTTGGTTAAATAGGAATTAATTACCTAAAATTAATTACCTTTCAGCTTCAAAATTACCCACTGAACTACTCTTACCCCTGCTGTCAATCCTTGCCATTGTCCCTCCCACTCCACGGGCAGTAGTGGTACAGACCCAGACTGCCTGTGCCCCCCCAAGCACAGCCAGTGCTGAGTGACTTACCATTTTTAAGATCGTTTATCCATCTGTTAAACGGGCCAATGCTAAATATTCATTCTACCTCAAAGGCTGGTATGAAATCAGATGTAAAGCCCTTAGCACAGTGCCTAAGACACAGAAACTGCACAAGGAATCTTGGCAAATGCCTATTCCTACTGCTACTATACTGTCACTGTCACCATCACCACAGCTACCATCAGTACCTTGGTTGCCATACAGTTGTGATGATTAGAAGGTGGACATCTGTGGGAACGGTAATTCTGCCTACCACAATATCTGAAATAAATTCATGGTTCTCTTCTTGAGGTCCCCAGCACTCCTAAGGTCTGTCCCTCACCTAACGTAACTATGGACTTGGCGAGCCAAGCTAGAACCCACGGCCATCCCTCCTGATTACTACCCCACATCCATGGCCATGTATCAGAGAGTCAGAAAATCACGTCTACTCCTCTTCAAGAGCAGCCCTGGGACACATCCACCTCCCACCATTTCCACCATCTTTGCTCTAATGCAAATACTCAATATGTTCTGTTTCCTGTTTGATTTGTTTTTTCTGGGATGTCTACAGTATCCTCCTAGGGAGTTTGTTGTCTTCTGCCTTCAAGCTCACGCTTCTCTCACTCATTCTCCACTTTGCTGTCAGAACTGCATTTCCAACACACCTATGGTGTCACTGCCCGAGCGGAAGGCCTTCCCCTGTGTGGTAGGCACCTAGGGCTTGACGGGATGAGCCTTCTTCATCTGAATGTCCCCAGAGGCTGGCACTGCTACTTTCATCAATGTTAGAATTACAAAATGATCCCCAACCTCACAGATACTAAAATATGGCAAAAGTGCATCTTAAAACTGATGAAAAACAGTATTAGATTCTCTGTAAATTTTGTTGAATAAAACAAAGCTGATGTCAATTACTTTACTTATTTCTAAAACAGAAGTTCCTGTATTTAATATCCTCTTAGACCATGTTCCTTCTATAACTTAAAATTTATCTCTTCAGCTTTATTAAGTTCTTGAGGCCGGTTGATGTAAGTAAATATTCTTTTATTCAGGGATAATTGCCCATTTCTCTTCACATACACAGAAATTGGGAGACTAGCCAGGCCTTATATAGTTTCAAGTTACCTGAAAAATGCACCATCTTTTGAGCAGGGAGCTTTAACATTAACTCTAATCTATTAGTAATGATAACAATAACAGCACCTACCATGTGAGTGGTGATAATGTGCAAGACATTTACATTATCTCATTTAATCATAAGAACATTCAGAAAAGCAGATATTACTTTTTACCATCTTAAAATGAGAAAAAAAGAGGCTCAAGTAATTTTAAAGGAAATATATCATGTAACAGCAAGAGACAGAATTGAGTTTTGAAAGTAATTCTAACTCCAAAGCACTTACCAAAGTCCTTAAAATGGCCCTAAATGTCCTGCAGGACCTGGCCCCTGTGATCTCTGCACCTTGTGTTACTCACTTGGTCCCAACTTCACTGGCTTCCTTATTTCCACCACTCTCCCACCTCAACTTGTGTGCATTGTCAGGAATATTCTTCCCCTAAATCTTTATAACTCCCTCACCAATTTTAGGTCTTAATTCAACTTAACTTCTCAATGAAATCTACCCTGAAAATTCCATATCATCATTTCAACTCACCTCCAAACACCTTCCAACCATGCCCCTCCCCAACTACTTTTCCATTCTGAGTTTTCTCTTTTACTTAGTATTTATTATATTTTAACATAGTACATAACTGACTTGATATCTATTGTTTATTTCCCCCATTAGAATGTAAGCACCATGAGAGCACAGGCTTTGTCCATTTTTTTCACTGATCTATCCCAAAAGCTTGGAATAATGCAAGGGACATAACAGGTGCTCAATGAACACCTGTTAAAGAAATGAAGGAATCATTCCTCTATCCCAGCCTGGCTTTCAGTTTTCTAAACATTCATTCCCATCTCCCTCTACCTCCCAGGTTTTAAGCTTGTTTTTCATTTATTTAAACAGTTTTTATCCTACATTTGCAGAACTGAAAAACAGATACGGGATAAAGATTTGGAATTTGTGGATACATAAGTAACAGTGGAGAACCTGTGAGATGTACCTGAGATGGTCAGAAATGTCCTTTCATGCTGACTTTAGTGTCACTATTGAGAGAGTCAAAATCCACCCATTTAACTCCTCTCTAATCAGCTCCTCCTAACTTCTAACAGCCCTTATATTAATGACTGAAAATAATGACAAGGGTTATAAATAGATTTGTGGCATTTCTTGTATTTTGCTCCCCATTTCCAAGGCTGATAGAAATACTCTTTCTTTACTACTTAGAGGCCAAAGTGCTACAAATGCAAACACACACTATTTACCATTAATGAGATGCTCTCTGACATTAACCTATTTACATAACAATAGTAAAATAAGAGTAAACATTACTGAGGCAAATAGAGATCAACTGCTCAGAATTACATTTCTAGAAAGTACTTGTCCCAGGATTTAAGCCCAAGGGGTCTAACTCAGAGCCCTCCCTCTTAACCTATACACTACGTCTCTGGCATAAACACCACCTGAGACTCTGAAATCACATACAGAATTTAAGAATGAATATCACGAATCACATATATCATTCTAAAAATCACTGAGACATGAGAGATCATTCTGTGGTTAACAGGATCCACTGGGAGCTTCTTGTGTAATAAGAACTAAGGGGGAAAGGGAAAGAGGAAATATACACAACATATGTAATTTTAAATCAGAGTACACAATTTTTGCTTTAAGAGCAATGGGAGAATCTACCGTATTTTTCATGGTAAAGCTTAAAGTCACCTCTGTTATGTGGTAATTTCCTCATTTCCTAGTCACTTTACAGGGGGAAGAAAAAAAGATCATTCCTTTCTCTACACCGTGTAATTCCTTGAACATACCACTAATCTAACACTTACTGTTCTATGTTATAGTAAATTGAACTTGACCTCTAAAAGGAAGACTCTTGTGAGTCTTTAGGATTAGAAATGTATCTTACTATCCTTGAATTTCTATTGCCTCGTATGTTAGTTTGTGCTCAATGTTTGTTGAAACAGTTTTTAAAAAGCTAATTTACTTGGAAAAGTGTACATACACAAAAAATAGGTAAAATATGTTTTATAGCTTCCACCCATATGATACATACCTGAGAGAATTTAATAAAATATGCTCAAATCACAACTTAATTTATTTAAAAGTATATTTCAGATATAAAGCATGTGAAGCAATGCTTTCAGTAACCTTAGTTTCTTTTTTCAAAAAGGATATCTGTATAAATAGCAATAATAAATAACATTTTGTGTAAACTGAATATATAGTGGCCTGAGGAGTCAAGAAAAGTATATTGACAGGTTTAGCTCCAGGAGAAATGAAAGGACCAGAGGTAAGCAGCTCAGACAACCTGGTCACCAAATTTTACCAGCTGGTATTTCGGTCCCACCTTGACCCTGGCCTTTTCCAGGTCAAGGCTGTACCTTACTCTGGCCACCTTGAGCATTAAGCTCTATGGCTAGAGTCCTGCCGTACTGGCCAGACTTCGTGCCCACCAGCAACATATGCTCTGAGTTCTTGTTCTGCTTGAATGCTTGTACAGCCTTTGTCAGTAAAACTACAGGACCTTACAACTGGGAACTCCTTTCTATACTAGCCATGAAACTAAGATGTGATATATAAATTCCAGTACTTTAATCGTGATTTGGCCTTACTTAATACTAAAGAAAAAGTAACATAGTTTTTGTCTCCTTCTTCTAAATTTTATATTAGTCTTCAGAATTTTCAAATTACTTGTTTAAAAAAAACAATAATCACTTAAAAATTAAAAATATTTAAGAAATAACATCAACAGTTGATTCATCACTGTGCTTCTTACCTGGCTAGTCTGAGAAATACGACGCGTCCGGTTATAAAGAGCCATGCTGTCTCCCTCCCGGGTTCTCTCAATTCTCCAACCCCAGGCCAGCATAGTTTTTAAAGATTCTTTGATTGGCCAGCGATAAATTTCTTTTTCCTAGGGAAAAAAGGAAAAACAAAACATGGATATTATGAACCCAAATGAAAATTTAAAATATTTAATGCTTTGTTCTAAAATAGACTGTCTTCATTTTTTAAAAATTTGATTAGCATAGTTTATTTAAAAATTAAAAAAGAAAGTAAAAATTCTAAAAAGCAGAGTGTGAGCTGAGATCTAGCCTGCCTAGTGCTACCAGATGGGATGCTCACTCAATGTATAGCATGGAGACCAATTTCCTTTAGCTTCCCAGCTCCTGATGTCTCAGAAACTAGAACGAGGAGAAACATGATTAGGAAACAGTGACAGATCTTGGGATTCATGTGTGAAGGTTTTTCCACCATCTGAATAAAGAGAGACGTAACTCTTCCTTTATAAGCAAACACTAGAAAATCCTTTTTGCTTCATTTGTCACAATATTCATTTTCCCCCAAAGAAGTAAAGTATATGAAAGCCTACACATAATAAGGATATTAAAATATTATTTTATCATCCCTCATCAAGAAACTCTTAAGTGTAATAATAAGAATATTTTCTAATGCCTTTAAAAATATGGGAGAGGAATAAAAATCTAAAAGGAAAAGAAAAATATTAAAGAGAAAATAACCAATAAAATACTGACAGAAAATAGGAACAGAGAGAAAAAAACAAAATATAAGAAGATAAAAAATGGGACATTTGAATAAAGGTAAAAATAGTAAATACAAAGTAAAGACATTAATAAGAAAGTATATAACAAAGAAATAATTTTACCCCCCAAATTAAAACTTTAAAATTGAAAAACCAAACAAAACCCCTTACCTTTTCAGATAATAGTTTATATGGCTTCATTAATGGTTGAACCTTAGAAGAATCTGAAAATATCTCTCCATAAATCCATCCATTTGCCAACTAAAAAAACAAAAACATCAAAATTTGTTCACATGTACTTATTTTAGAGAGTGTAGTTATACATGTGTTTAAGTGTATATTTCATAAAATAAAGCTAAATGAACCAAGATAAAGACTGAAATTTGAATTTTATCCAGCATAAGTCATTATAAACATTTCCATCCTAATCAATGTTATTTTTAATAATCATCTGGAACAAGTCTTTCTACCTAGAGATTAAAGAGCCCTGTCTTCCTTAAGCAGACCCAGGTCTGTGACTCCTACAAGGAGGCCACGGGGATGATGTTTATGGGATTCTACCTGTGACACGTGTATATGAAGTATTCATTTTTAACAGGAAAACTGGAGTATGCATCTCAGAAGCATCTCTAAATAAAGCTACTGTTTTGCCCATTCCTTCATCTCAACATGTTTGTTCCACATTATTTTGCCCATCTGTACATATCACCGTTTCTCTATACCATTTCATGTCTGCCTACAGAGTCTGAGTAACTGGACTAGGATAGCTCAGGACTACCTTCCTGCAATATTCCTCTCCATCACCACCTCCATCAGCTCAAGACTTAGTGGACCTTTATACAGATCCTTACTGGCTTACCTCATGTATCAGTTAATTACTGAAAAAAGAACCACACGTTTATCAAAACAAATAAACAAAAAACTGTTTCATAGAGGTAGTAAGGGGCTGATTGGCTGGGGCAAGACTGAAACTGAATCTAAAATCCGCATGATAATGCTGAGTTGCTACACAACAGACGCATCCTTTGGAACTCTGCAGTTTAACTCTGACTTCACCAAATCAGCACGTGGCGTATTTTAGATTCTCGCACCATCTCAACGCAGTTTCTCTCACCAACCTATTTTAACCATCCTCCCTTAAGTTTAAACTAGGCTCAATTTAACATGAATACTCAGGCATGTTTCCTTTAGAAAATCTCATAATATGTAGGAATTATCTCATAGATTGTGACTCCTTTAGTTTTCTCACTTGGGTTGTTATTCTTGAAAACACAAATAAAACATGTCATCCGGCCAATGTAACCTATTTTAAGTAAACTGCAGATCTACTTGGTAGTAAGAAATACAGCAGAAGAATAGGGTAAACAATAATTAAGTCCTGATTAAGAGTTTTCAAGACTTTATCTAATACAAAACTACATATAAAACCAAAGTTTGCTTAAAAGGTAAATTCTAGACCTGGGGTTTCCTCTTCCTCCTGAAGCCCGTGATGACTGATACTTTTTACCTCTGTGAATAATATATGTTTAGAAACTATATTTATAATATAATTAGAAGATCTTTTGGGCCGGCCCGGTGGCGCACTGCTACAGTGCACCACTTGGGAGCGCGGTGGCGCTCCCGCCGAGGGTTCGGATCCCACATACAGACCGGTTCCCGCTCACTGGCTGGGAGAGGTGCGGGCGCAACACCGAGGGTTGCGATCCCGTTGCCGGTCCCGGTCCGGTACGGGCACGACACTGAGGGTTGCGATCCATTGCCGGACACGAAAAAAGGAAAAAAATAAATAAATAAATAAATAAAGAAAGAAAGAAAGAAAGATCTTTTGAAATCTGAAAATTGGGCTTTTTATGAGAACAAATATTCTTATTCAGATGTATATCATACTTTCATTAATAGCAGAACTAGCTAAATATTATACTAGCGAACTGTAATTAAATGCTCCTGGTTGAGATAAGGCTCTCACTTTAAAAGAGAAAATTATCATGGTCAGAAATATTTGCACAGTGACCAGTTATTAATAATGACAATACTGAATCAGAACACAACACTCTGACTTTTACCTTGTCCATCGACCATTTGTCATGGGAATGCTCTGCGTATTTGTTAATGAAGTATTCCAACTTCTCAGGAATTGTAATACTATGAGAAAAATATAGGCAAAAAGCTTGATTTTCACAGAATTTACAGGAAATCATATTAACTTACTCACAGGTCATAAATGCTTAGATCCCATTCAATGCATAACTGTTAAAAATAGTTTTAAAGAAGTATTACTTTTCATATTATTAAGGCAATATAAGAAAAGTCAAGCAGATAATGCTCTATCTGCTCATCTTATATTGATTCATATTTTATTACTTGTTAATATAACAAATTATATGTAATTAAAATATACATAATACAAGTAAAATAATTCAAGTATATTCAAAGATGATGGCAATCGATTATAGAAAAAAGAAAAAAAAAAAACAAGCCCTAAAGCAAGAAATGTTTGGAGTCAACAAGCTTAAAGACACGTGTCTCTCCCATGTTCTTTCTTTGATGTCGTTCTCCCTTTTTGACTTTGGTCTCTTCTGCAACAACTACAAATGGATAAGAAGACTGCTGAAATCTGACCTGCTAGATTTTTAAATGTACCAAATTTTTAAATTAATTGTATACAACTAGTGATGCAATAATGATTTTAAATATTAATGGTCTATATATAACATTCTAAATGTTACTAATATTGACTGTAGGGAAAAGCAATTAACTAATTCTGGCTTTTTTATTTTAATAACATGTATTCTTGATTTTTCATTTTTAAATAAATATTTAATCCCTTGAACATAGGAAGTGTGCATGCAATTGATGACCAAGTCTCATGGTAAATGCAAGACTTGGGAATATCAAACATGTCTAAGAATGGAATATTAAATATCAATATAATTCCATCCATTAATGAACATAACTTATTAAAGCAATTAACTTCGAGCATAGAATTTTGAATAAAACCAAGGGGAAAAAAATCCTAAATAAAACTTAATACAATGAGATGGTTTACTGTTCTTTTCCAGCAGTTATTAGTCAGTAATTGAATTACATGACATACATATACTTAAGAAGAAATAAATAAAAATTATAATCATGTGAAAATTATTGATACCACCATGTAAACCTGTATCTGTTAAGAAGACCCCAAAGGGGTGATCTTAGGTAAATTAATATACATGCCCAACACTTATGAATTAATTGGATGTAATTAATCAACACCAAAACCATGACATTGTTCTGCTGTTATTTAAAAGCCAGTATTATATTGTATGTTAGCAAACCACAAACTTACCCATGTAGGAATGTGAACATATGGTATTTTGGTTTACTTACTTTGGAAAAGATACAAAGGATTATCACATAAGCCAAATACTGGGGGTACAGTCTTTTCTCATAGGTTGTCATCAAATATCAAACATGCACATTCAAGACATTATCAAACTACCAGCATACCACTCTGGTTATAGGCGCTAAGCCAGCTGGGGCCGCCCAGAAGCCTCAAAGTTGAACTCCCCAGCAAATTCAGAAGCCGTGGATAAGAATTACCAAGTGGCTACCCTGCTACAACTGATCTTGCTGAGTCACTGAGTTCCATTGCTTACGGAATCAATAAGACAATGTGGTATGGAGAGGCAGCTTTCCTTGAAAATAGGGAACCACGGTCCTACTTAAAGACAGTGACAACAACAATAATAAAATGTGGAGACTTCAAACACCTGAACAACCCGAACACCCTATTTGTATAATAATTCATGCAGCTCAGTACATGTAAGAAGTTTCATAATGTTAATGTCATTCAGTCTTTGGTTAAGGTTGTCAAACTGCATTGTAACTGCATGCTAAATTGTCCACAAGAATTCTCATTTGATACTTCTTTCAGTCTCATGTTGTGTGTGCTTTACAGTGCTGACCATCAGCAGCTCACCCTGGGCCTTGCACAGATGCAGTGATGGGTGAAGTAATTCCCTGCCACTCAGAGAAATAGCTTTGCAGTGCATGCTGGGATCACTCTAAGTAAAAGATGCTATACAGAGGATGACTGTAGTTATTAATAAACATTTAGGGTAAATGTTCAACTAAAAATATAACTGATATACTTGATTCTCATTATTATAGATATCACCATGTAGTTATATACAGAGAATCTTGATTATATTGACAGTATCCTAGAAGGTACATCTTGTCTGTTTCTGATATTACCATAATCATTATTACTATTACTATCATTGATAAATTAAAGGGACCCCTATTAAAAGGATACCAATTCAAAGGGGGCATGTATTAGAGAAAGTTCACTTTAGTACCTTATTCAATTTCAGACTTCACACATCATTTACAATAAAAATCTGCTGCAATAGAAAGAGTCCATACTTTGAGGTATCAACAGGTTGTGGGTTAAAGTTCCCTTCAGAATCCATTGATGACTGTTTTTCCATCATACTGACATAATTTGATTCCATGTAGTCTGGAGGCAAAGCTCCCGCAACTGCACTCAGGCAAGGCAGTGCCAGTTTGAAAAGTTCTTGTTCATATTTCTGGAAATAAATTGAGGGCCAAAGAAAAATTACTATATTACTGTGTAGCAAAAGTGGCCAGCATGTTCCCCATGGCTGATACACTGCTGTAGGAGAAAATCTTAATTACTCTGGGCTAACTTAACTCCCTGACGATTCTTTCTCTAGAAAATGATACATATAGACTGAATTGCCATCAAACATAAGAGAAACTGCAGCATATGGCAAATAAAATCTCTGCATCTCCAAAAGTTTATTCTTCCATATGTGAAATAAAGTAAACTTGAATATTCTAAATTCTATAAAATGTCTTTACAACATAATCTCAGTAAATGAGGACTGTATTCCTTATAGTTAGTTATAGATTACTACTGCATCACATTGCTATACATGAAAAATACATAAAGGATAACATTCCAGAGAGTGAGAAATTTTAACTGATCTGGGTTGCACTACAAAGGTATGAGAAATAAAATTCTGAGCTGGGAAAGAAATTCTATGGGAAGTATGCATGATAAAAATTTCTGAAAATAGATATTTGTATATTAATTACATAATTAGTTAAATCTGTAGTTATAGATGTTTTAAAAAATCAAAAATAATGATTGTGTAAATTATCTGAATTTAGATATTCAATTGTAAATGTTGCAAATGCTTCTAAAAATACTTACACATTATTTTTAAAAGACTCTGTTTACCACAGGAAATTGAGTAAGAAACAGCATCAAAATGTAGCTATTAAATGCGATCACAGATAAACTTTTCACTATTATGTAGCAAACTTGCGGTTACAATATTCCAGTTATGTAATGATGTCTATCTGGGACATTAAAGTTGAGAAAAGAGAAAAAAATAAAACTAAGTCTAATAAAGGCACTATTCCACTAGGAATAATACCTTAACAATAACCTGCGGCTTTTATCATTTTATCAATTCAAATAAATCCATAAAACATTACCTTTTGAGACAGGGCATCAAAAATGCCCCAGAACAACTTTCTTGATAAATGAAGTTCTTCTTCTGAGGCAGCACCAAAGTTTCCCCACCCTCCAGGCAGGCAGTAATATTTCCAGCATCTTTCATAATGATTTGTCAGCAGCTATGTGGGAAAACAATTATTATTATTATTATTATTATTATTATTTTGTCCTTTTTGAGACCGGCCACACCGCGCTCAGCCAGTGAGCGCAGCGGCCATCCCTATATAGGATCCGAACCCCGGGCGGGAGCACTGCTGCGCTCCCAGCGCCACACTCTCCCGAGTGCGCCACGGGCTTGGCCCGGAAAACAATTATAAAAGCAAAGAGCTAAAGACATCTTTTACATTTTTTTCCATTTCTCCTCATATGGCATTCTAATGCTATGCAATAAGGTCAACTGGAGTGAAACTGCCCAATCCCCTATGCATTCTTTTGGAGAATGCTATTCACCTTGGATACTACGTCTCTACAAAATTTAACACTGATGGTTATATGACGATCAAATGCCCAATTTTAAAAATAACTCTATCTTGAACAGCATTTTTTATGAGGTTATTTGAATATCTACGTATTCCTGAGTTTTACTTTAGTTGCTATCATTTACTCACAATTTTATGAATTGTTATTTCCTGAAATCCATGAGTAAAATGAAGGGATTGCTGTCAAGGTGACCTAGAGGTACAACCAGGGAACTACACATCTGTGATTATTTTTCTACTTCTCTGTCTTTTCTTAACCATCACATTTTATGATTTGCCTCAAAACTTACCTCTCAAAATAAAGTTCCACAACTGCTCTACCTGGATCATTTGCATGTCTACATTTCTTGGTGGTTATAGAAGCAACTTACTACCTTACTGAGAGTCCATGTTGCTCCTTAGGTTTTCACCTATGTGTATTTTGTTTGTTCAGAATTAAGCTGGGAGTTCAAAGACAAGGATAGAATCTTTCAATTATTCGGTAACTTTTTGGATAATTTATTCTTGATCTACATTTGCCAAATAATAATATGATCTGCAGGAATCAAATATAACTATTTGGACTTTCTTTTCTATATTCAAGGAAGAAAGTAAATTGTAAGGAATATTATTATTAAAGCTAACTACATGTTTTAGGGTTGAAATATTTCATCTTGTTTGGTCTCCTTTTCAGTTACAAAACACAAACACACACATCCACACATGCACACTGTCTAGGAATCTCCAATGAGGAAATACTGAGATATAACTTGCTTGAATTAATATCAAAATATCTGCAATGTAAAAGAATCTTATTGCATAAACATTAGAATATGATACTACATCTTCTTTCAAGTATCTTCCATCTCTTTTGTATCAAGAAAATTTTGCATGACAAGGGCTATTCTAGATGATAAAAACTGTAGAAATGGGATTTTTAGCAAGAATACGAGTATAATTTTCCTAATTCATTAATTTATCTAGATTTATTAAACCAAAATCAATTTCCATAGAGAAAGATTATTTTTGCTAAATATCCAGGAATGCTCAGTTTGACAGCTCAAAAATAGACTCATTTACATTTTTGACAGCACTATTAATGGATGGCCATTGGGGGAAAAAATGACGCATACTAGATGGCATTGCAGAGAGGTCACCCGTGAAGTCTATTACATTACCACATAACCTTGATGCTCAGACCATCCTATCCTCAGTCTAGATATTTAGGATATTAACTCATAGAAAGATATTACCAAGTCAGTCAGACAGAATGAGACTTAATCGTACACGAACAGAATAGTACAGCTGGGCAGAGAAAACGTCACTGACTTTTTTATAATATGTGACAAACTGTAACGGCACATACCGAGAGGTTATCTTTGAACCCTGTGAAGTGGTATTTGGAGTTTCTCATGTGATTATCAACTTAGAAAATGTTGTTTTTAAAACTTGCTCTTTATCCCTTGAAGTTGCTAATAACATTTTAGGCCAGGCCTATCACCATGTTTCTACCTTAAGAATGAGTATCTTGGCTTATCTTTTATTGTGGCCCATTTTTTCCCTTTGATTTCCGTGGAAAACAATCTTAGGATATCTATGGTATTTTATTACTTTTATTTCAGGTTCATGTACACATTTTTATAACTTATACGAGTATGACCATTTCAATAATTAGGAGAAATTTCCCAGCATCTAAGAGATGTACACATTATAACAGTAAACAAAGTCAGAAAAAGCAGTAATCAAATAAGTACAAATGTTTCCTATACCTACCTTAAGAGGCATCTTGGCATGTTCATTTAACAATGGAACATCAAATACTAATCTTCTGAGTAAGTGCTGCATCATCGAAGGTCTCAACTGGCTGTTGAAACAAAAACAATTTTCATAATAAGGAAAAAATGTGTCCAAATGAAACAGATAATTCATCAGGCTACATTACAAGTTAAGGACCTGTACCTAAACTCTTCTCAGATGGTATTAATCAGGTGTTCCTAGTCTGAAGATTAGCCAGGAGCTACTTAAGTTCATGTAAGTTTGCATTTTCCAGTTCATCTCTGACCCCCAGATCTGAAGAGCAGCCCTTCTTGCTACAGAAGTTTCTCTTCTGCTCCTTCCCTTCCCAACCACGTATGACTGCAGACCCTGCCGTTTTCCCTAAGACCTTCCCCCACTACTTTTAGTAAATGCTTCTCCCCTCACTGCAGCAGATGGCCAGATGCAGAAAGAAGAGGGGGTGCAGGAACAGGTGGGAGGACACATGGCTGAGCAAGTAATATTGCCAGAGGAGCAAGGGACAGAAACTAACACAGGGTGACCTCTACTACATCAGGCACTGCCAAGCATTTCACCTCATCTGATACTTACAGAAACTGTGTAAGGTAGGTGTTTTGATTCCATTTTACAGAATCTTAGGTCAGGGAAGCTACAGAACTACTCTCCTGATCGTCCACCTCCCTCAGCCCCATCTGCCTTCTCAACCCACACACTCCACCGTGGGGGAAAACCTTTCCCTCCCCTGGGATTGCCAGGATGCAGGTCTTCACTGCCAAGAGTCTCTGACCAATTAGAAAGGAACCATCACTTTGTGAGGGGCTTGAGAAATGGTCGCTGTCACTGACAGGACTTCAGCAGGGAGAGGTATATTTCTGGTTTTCACAGAATTGAAACACTTCTACCCATGGAAGTGGTTTTCCAGGCTGGAGGAAATATTCAGCCTTCATCACAGCCAGACATCAGTATGCTTTAATAAGTCCCTTTTATATTTTTTATATTTAATATTTAATAACTCCCCTTTTTCTTTTCTCTTCTGGAAGAAGAGTTAAAATCATCAACCACAGTCAAAAAGGGAAGAATCTATTATCTTACCTAAAGGGGCTAGGAGCTGCGACAGTCAGTGTGCCTCTCCCCCGTCCCACCCAACATCTAGAATAGTGTTCTAGATCCAATAGCTAGATGCCCTGGGGAGGCCTGGAGGGACACTCCCAAACTTGACCAGGAACAAGGGTGCTCTGAGAAGACTCATACCTCAGTACACAGGACTATCTAAAATGAATTAATTTGGGGCAGAAATTATTTGGTACAGAAATTGCTTTTTAAAAACCATAATAATTTGTCAAGGGCCACATAGTGCATTCCCTTTCTTAAGGAAGAAGTTGACATACAGTTTCCCACTTACCCACAAATGGAGAGTAAACACACTTCGATGGAATCCCGTTGAGCTTTGGTGAGAGAGCAGCCCTTAGAAAGTCTGTACACAGTATGAAGTAACGAGTCAATGAGGGAAGCGTGGTGCTCTGTGCCCGCAAAAAGAGGGGCGCATCTCGTTAACAAAGGCAGGACGGCTGTGCAGAGGTACCGATTGAGGGCCAAGGCCATGTCGGTAGCACTCAAAGCAGCCTACAAAGGAATTAGAGAGTAGGAAGCCATTTGTGTTTGGCTGCAGACAACTTTCAAAAGGATCAGCATGCTGACATATAATTTCACTATGTCGGAAATGACAAGAGTATGACAAATGGATACTGCTAATGCAGTTCGTATGATCTTTACCACTAAAAACAATCCACTGTCAGTTGCTCATAAATAGAAAAAAATGAATGAAATGATATCTAGCTCCTCAAAAAAGCCCAAGAGGTTTAGGTTTTATCAATGGTAGGCTCAATGTATGATGAAGACACTAAAGATATCAAAGATATCAATGCTTTCCTTTACTTTCACAACAGATCTCACATACATAAATTCTTTCTGAATTCTATTTGTTAATATTATTCATATTTCTGCTCATGTCCACCAGCATCAAAACAATCAAAGGCTGATTATGTTACTATTTTACCATCTATACTATTTAGGTTCAGAATTCCATGTGAACACACCCAGCAAAGAAAACAGAAATTTGCATTTCATGTTTATGATTCTGCTCTCATGAATATCATAAAAAGACTACTGTCAACTTGAGATCTAATTTTCCCCAAAGTCCAAAAGGCCCATTTAATCAATAAAACAAAAAAATTAATAAAAGTGGGTATTACTTTAATTAGTACAATAACATTTGGAACTTCAGGTTATTCTACAATATTTCAAAGAGCAGATCATTCACCCTAATAATGGCAAATTGTCCATGTGGGATAATATATAGTACAGATTTCAGTCTATCTGTACCTTAATAAAAGAAGACACCGGGATGGCACTGTAATTAGCATGACTCAACAAGGTCCATTAAATCTTCTTAATACTTTAATGGCTTTCATTGAGAACCAGCATAATTGTTTAGGCCTATTCAGAGGTTAGCAATGAAGAGGTTAACAGGTGTCACTGTGACCTACCAAATTTGGGTTATATGGACCTCTTCTTACAGTATTAGAATTCAGCCTGAGGTCAGCAGTTTCGTGAGGTTATCAGTTTAACTACTCAGTGAATTCCTCAAGGACACAGTCTACTTTATTTTCTGTTTACCCACTGTTTGCCTGAAAATATGACTTATACCCCATAAATGTTTTTGACCATAAGTGAATGAATGAATATATATGAAAGAATATTGTAAGGCACAGACTGAAGAGTCAAAAGTGGAGGAAGTCAGTTGCTCAAATCCTACCGTATCTAAAGAGGCAGCGGCCCGGAGATCTGGTAGAAAGCCAACCTCAAGAAGATGCAGGAGAAAATCTTGAACCTCGATTCCGTAAACCCTGTCGAGGAATAAAACCATGGCTGCCTTGTGATCTGGGCAGAACCCCGCAGACATGTCAGGCTCCACCACATTCCCATCTAAAAGAGAAAAGGGGACATGCTGGTGTCAATGGCTGGGCCGCACAGGGATAGATGACAAATGGCTCCTTTCCAGCCTTCTCATGTCTCAAATAAAGCTGTCAATGAGATGGTTTTCTGTTCTTCTACTACCCCCAAGCAAGTGCAGAAGCTAGCTGAGGAAATAGGGCAGTGCCATTTAAATCCAAGGTAATTTAAATGTTATTTGGGCATCCATTTGTCAGCTACATACATGATAAAGACATAACATTATATTAAGACACTGAGAAGGAAACAAAAAGGCATCCAAAACTTACCTTGTAAAAGTAGGAGTGAATATCATGAAAAGTTCAAATGCAAAGTAGGGGTTTTTACTCTTTTCAAGAAGGAGAGCCTGTTTTCAACATTAAAGAGCTCGTGTGCTCCTATGTGATAATATTGGTACATTTACATTTTCACGGCTTTAGAACAATTACAAAATGATGAAATAACACTATGAAACCAGTTTGGCTCTCGTAAAAAATATGTTTCATTAATCATGATAGCACTTAACATTTAAAACATATTTGAGAGGAGTATTATTTTCTCTGTCAATAGTCAATGCTTAATGACTTTATAGAGTAGTGAATCCTTCATAAGAACTCTATAAGTTCACAGGTTAAAGACCACTAATATGGGGAATTATGGGATCATGTACCAGTTTAAAATACTGGAGAACTGATCTGCTGTTTGACAATATGATAATTATGCTAAACTGATGCTGATAACATACTGTAAGATTCTACAAATAACGTCACAGAATTCTTCATATGAATGCAATATTGAAGAAAGCAGAACCCACGGAAAAATGACACATGACCATAATCATCCTGAAAGAATAAAATGACATCTTTTCTGTTCACACTTGTATTCAATGAATGAATTTTATATTTGAATCATGAAAATGAACAAATAATGTTCTAAAGAAAATTAAAGGGTAATACCCAATAGCTTTCATTCCTTAAAATCATAATAATATCTAAAACAGTCATGTGCCAGATAACAACATCTTGGTCAACCACAGAGCACATATACAACAGTGGTCCCATAAGATTATAATAAAGCAAGTCCTATCGCTTAATGACGTCGTAGCTGTCCTAACATCACAGTGCAAGGCATTACTCACATAGAAGCAAAAGGCTATACCTCACAGCAAAGGCTATACCATCTAGGTTTGTGTAAATACACTCTGTGGTGTTCACACAACAATGAGATCGCCTAACCACGCATTTCTCAGAACATATCCCTATTGTTAAGAACGCATGACCACCATAAAACTAACACATCCCTTTCTTTTATATATAAGAGTAACAATTCTTGTTGTTTGTGCTATTGTCAAGGCACTGTGCAAGAAGTTTTACAGACACAATCTCTCACAATCTCCACAATCCAACTATGAAGTTGGTATTATAATCCTCATTTAACGGATGATGAAAACTGACCTTTAGGGAAGTTAACTTGTCCAAGGTTGTACACCTAGTAACTGGCAAAGTTAATTTAAACCAATTAAAATTGGGCTTAGAATCCAACCAAAGCTAATTAAACTCTTAGTGTTAATTCCGTGTACAATAATTTTCAATTAAAAATCTATATGAAATTCCAACTCGATTTTCCTAAAAAAAACCACATTATAGAGAATATAAATTTATAGGATTCTATTATTTTAACATATATGAGGGGTCTTAGTAAACTTCATGGAAAGATTTGTATTATCTTTTAATTCCATTTTTCCACGAACTTTTTGAAGTACCCTCATATCCGTACCTAAGGAAAAGGTGAGCAGCTGGCCATTTAGCTCAGTTGGTTGGAGCATGGTGTTGTGATAACTCCAAGGTCCAAGGTTCGATGTATCCCTGTATTGGCCAGCTGCCAAAAAACCCCCCAACCAACCAAACACAAAAAGAAAGACCTAAAGAAAAGGTGAACAACACAGTGATCCTAACATAAGCTTTTTTAAAAAAATACTTATTCAAGTAGACATTCATTTTAATGAATGCCACAACTACAACTGCCCGGGGCTCAAGAATCATAGATTGCAACAGTTCCTATTTTATTTTCACCATCTCCTCAAACACATGGGCCACAATAAAGAACTGGCCTCACTTTGTGGTACCTGCCATAATCATTCACCCAAAATTGCTGCCTTGGACAGGCTGACCAAACCTGCCTGGGCCAAGAGCTGCGAGATTATGTGCTTGCTCCTCAAGTTTTCTGAGCTCCTCTTTCTTTCATTATTATTCTGGGGCACACTCTAGCCCTAGGATAAGTATGACAAAAATGTATGATGAAGGCCCTAGATACTGGGAGGGGAAAATATCAATCTTTAGAGGCAAACTTCACATACAAAACATAGAACATATAATAACCATTATTACTGCTACTTGGTGACACTTACAGAATCAACTGAATTGGTCACTGAAACAGAAAAGAAATGACGGGTTAAGTTTTGCAGTGAATGTATAGCCACCGTAAATGTAAACGCATAGCCACAGTAAAACAAAAAATACAGGTATATGTCTACACTGTCCACAAAAGGAAAGCAGTAAAAGAAAAAGGCAGAAATTTAACAGTGAACAATGGATAGTGTTTAAAAGTTAACTTTCATTGTGATTGTGATAGTTTATGAAAAAAATCACCAAAAAACCCTTTAACTCCCAATGTAGACAATATATTAAATTTATGAAGAAAAACAACATAAGATAAGATTATTAGAGCACACCTAATTAGAACAAGGAAGAAAGCAACTTGAAAACTCTTGAAGGCTGGTAAAGGCAGATGACTGGAGGAAACGAGGAGGTATGTGGAGACTTTGGGGCCAATTCTGAAAGGGATACTTGGGCACTCTGACAATCTGTCATTCTTGGCTCTTTGCTGTCACTAACGTTACCACAAAACTTAGCATTTCTCCATTTCATAGTCTGTGTGAGGGTGCTCAAAAAGTTCGTGGAAATATTTGCATTATCTTCCAATTCGATTTTTCCATGAACTTTTTGAAGTACCCTCTTATGTCACTGATACAATATTTTTATCTTTGTCCTGATAGTGTCAATTTGGGGACTCAAAATGTAGGGAAAGGAAAAGATGTTTTATCTAAGCAAATGAACGTGAGTTGCACGAGAGGGACAAAGAAGGGAGATGAGGACAACCTGCAGATGCATGAGGAAAAGGAATGGCCTCCATGGGGAGGACAAAGCTGGGGGCAATTTTTAAATTCCAGCTTTCCCTAAAATTATAATGAGTGCTCCATCATTATGGCAGTGTTGTCACCTTGTAGATTTGGGTTGTGAGCTTAGCACCCAGGAGACTTTACTTTGTTATAGTCACAGGGCTGGCAAGCAGAGAGAGCCACCCTCAGGTACAGAGCAATCCTTTCGTTCTAGACTCAGGGTCTTAACAGCCCGCCTTCTCTGGGGCATTATTAGTAAAAGAAAAGGGTTACAGCATGCACTTCCTACCTAATTATGTTTTTGCTCTAAAAGTAGAAGTTTAAATAAAAATGACTTCTGTACAGATGTCCAATAAAGTATTGAAAACTGAAATTTGAAAAAGCAAAAACAATGTATAATTTTGGACCCAACTTATCTTTTAGTTGTCATCAATAATTCTTTACATCTTTTTAAAATTTTTCTGCTTAGTCTTTAAAAGAACACTTCTTTTAACACACAGAGATTTTTTAAATCTCTAACTTAAAAAGTATAATCGTTGCTTTGAAAAGAAAAGCATGAAAGTGACAATAAAAACTATTGAAAACATGAATTAGGAATTGAGGCCAAGAAAGACAGAGGAGAATGGGTACCAAAGAACAGGAGCAGGGACATGACACCAGACAGTGGACGTGCATTTTTCCTCTTCTCTGGCCACTGTCTGAAATGTCATGTAAAAGAGAATTAAAATGTCATCAGAAATATAATTGTTTAAAAACAATAAGAATGAAAAATATTTCATAAAAAAAAATCTTTGTAGTACTTTTTTTCCCCAAAGAAACAGAAGTAGCGTAGCCATGCTGCAGGGAGCAGAAAGGGGAAAATGTTGGGTACTGACAACAGTATTGAGAACATCATGTCATCCAGCATCCTACAGAATTACAAAGAGTGGAAATTGCCCTTACCTTTGGCTATTGTTGGCATCTGAAAAGCAATGCTGATTACTCCTACCAAATCTCCCAGTGGAATTAGGGATCTCAAAATAGACCTGATTCTGATGGCTTCTCCCTTACCGGCATGAATCAACTACACAGAAAGAGAAGTAAGAAACATTAGAATAACTTGTAAAATCAGTGTTATAATTCTATCTAGGAAATTTGAAGTATGGAAATCCAAGTCAAAAATAATTTTCTGTTGGGCTGGACTGGTGGTGCACTCAGTAGAGTGCGGCGCTCCCGCTGAGGGTTCGGATCCCATATAGAGACCGGTCCGCTCACTGGTTGAATGTGGTGCGAGCGCGACACTGAGGGTTGTGATCCCATTGCCGGTCGCGGTACGGGCGCAACACTGAGGGTTGCGATCCCATTACCGGTCACGAAAAAAAAACAAAAAGGGAAAAAAAAAAAAGGAAAAAAATAAAATAATAAAATAATAATTTTCTGTTAAGTACACATATAAAGTCAGACCTGACTCAGAAACTGTTGTTTCAGGCTTGCTGGCAGATATTTACTTGGCCACACAGTTTTCATTGGCCTCAGCATATACCAAATTGCATAATTAGATACACCAAACTACATACAAATTACATACACCAAATTACATAATTACAAAACCAGTGTAGGTCCACTGATTTATCCACTGAAACAATAGTCTTTATCTTCTTCGGCGGTGTGCAAACGTATTGAGTATCTGGTAAGTCTATAAATGCTTACCTCCCCCTGCAAATTACACATAAATACCCATCCATCCATAAGCAATAATACAAAGACAAAATTATCTTAAGGCCCTGAACATATACTAATATGTATGATTGATTTATCTTCTTTCTTGCTCTGTGATAAATTAATTACATATTCATTTATATTCCACCCTGATTTATCCCAAGAATGGGTTTATAATGTGGGGAAAATGGTGAACATGAATGCTAACAGTACTCTTAGAATGGCCCTGGCTAAGAAGGTATGCATGATGATTGCGGATCAGGATATAGCCAAGAATCTCCTCAGGCCTCTGGAACAGACTGCAGGCTCCCAGAGACAGGATGGGCATCTGCTTCCTTCACCGCACGGTGTGAAACTCAAATACAATTTCTGACACATAGGAGCCCTCAACTACTAGTTCCAGCGATGAATACATTTCAGAAGTGCCAGGGTTAGTCCCTTATTAATTCACTTAGTGCTTTCCCCCCTTAATACAGACATGACAGTAAAACAGAAAGCTTCTATTTATTAGCATAATTTCTCTCTTGGTTCCTCTGATCTTTTCACTGAGATGGGAAAAATAACAAATATTGTGAGCGTCAAGTTTTTTTGTCTACAGTCACTCCGAGCATACACATTTTTGATAATCTGTTCCAATTTACTAAGATGAAAAATCTCTTCAGCAGCAAAGGTTAAGTTTTTACAAAAATAAGACTGTAGGTTTTCTAACACTCTAACATTTCTCTATCCTGTGATTCCTCTCCGTTCACAATCAAAGAATATATCAAGTAAGGTTTAACCTATGGGTGAGAAAGAAAGAGGCCAACCAAAACCAATGTAGATATCAAGGACAGAGGAAAGAGGTGCCCTATAAGCAAGTTCCCCTGGCTTTGTGCTCATTGAGACTTGCATGTGTATTTCTTAGCCCTTCTACTCCAGCACTGACCAACTCTGGGTTGCTTCCCATTAACAGGTCATGCAGCTGATTTTATGGGCCCTCTCTTAGATATTTTAAGTGCATAAAATGGAATAAAACAGAATCAATTAGAATAAAATAAAGTGGAAAATATATTACATTGTATTACAGAGTAAAAGTAAGTGTTACTCCGTGAAACTTTAATTTCATCTTGGTCAAAAAGTTTTAGAAAACACTAATCTATAAGGTATGAAAAGCTCTTAATTCCCGCCTCCTCCTTTCCCCTAAACCAGTGGCAAGCATGTAGAATTAAATACTGTACAAAAGAAAACAGCTCTTGGGAGGAGTGGTTGCTTTTTGCACTATAATTCATTATAATAGGAGAAGAAATTGTTTAGAAAAAATATGTTATTTTCTTCTTAAAATGTGGGGAGGCTATACGAGTTTTAGAGATATATGAGTAGCTAAGTATTGTATTAATGACCTGTATTGAAATCTCATTACTAATTTTACAACCAACCAGACATTTCCAACAAAACAAACACTTGTTTAGCAATTAGGCTGCAGCTATTATTTTAATGGAGCATGAAGATTATTGGTTTGGGATGCTTTTGTTATCTTTGCAAGATAAACCAGAATTCCTGTCCTGGGCCCCAGGCACTCACATGCATCTCCGGGGCACAGCGTCCTAAGAGGTCAATCAAAGCTGCATAAAAGGTCATGATCGCGTTCCCCATGTGGATAGTGTCATCTTCCTCCTCTTCTGTATCACTTCCATGGATTTTTCAAAAGAGATAGAGAAGCAAATGTGATAATTGACATTTCATGTTTATGACATATCTCCCAGAGGAAAGGGACCACTAAGATAATGCATTTTCTTCTTCTAATACTTTTCACATATGTTTTAAATACACAGCTTGACATTTCTAAAGGAAAACAACAATAGATTAAAGATCAGATCTGAGATTCTATCACCAAGAACACATCTGTGGGAATTTAGTATTAAGATTCCTTCAAAAGGGAAAAAGAGGAATTACTAATTTTATAGATTCTGCTCATTTCTAGTGGCAGACCACGTATTCACAAAGGAAGTTAACTGATGGAAGGACTGTGTAAGTTTAGAATACTTTTGCACCTAGCACGCACTAGAGAGAGGGTGACAAAGAGCTGTTACATAAGACAGCATATGTAAGGCACCCACTACAGTGCTCTGCCTAGAGTAAATACCTCATAAATGCTATCTCATTTACTCACTTTCCTCTTCACCCTCCCTTCCCGCTCCCATCCCCTAAATAATCAACATGTCTCCCTCCCACCTCAGTGAGAAAATAATAAATACTTCGTGATCTTGCTGATGACAGACAAGTCTGGATGGCCCTGGAGGCTCACATCTTTTCTGTGATGCTCAGAAGGCAGCTGCCTCAGTCTGCAGAGTGACAGCGAGGCCTTGGCTGATAATTTCGTTCCTGGGCATGCAAGGCTGTCTGAAGGGCCCTCAGTGCACACTCGCTGGCATGGTCCTAAGCCAGAGATCTCTAGATGCACTTCCTACTACTGGGAGCAACTAAGGGGTCCCTAGTTCCTCTGTGACTGACTGATAAACATGTAACATGGTGTGTGTTTGGGGGGCTGGTGAGGGGAGCTCATGCTTGCTCTCGAAGTGTGCTCCCAGTCTGGAAATCTGCCCTTGGGGTGGACAGAACCTCTATGCCCAATATATGTGTGGAAGAATAAAGGTTTACGGGACTGTGTACACTCGATTCCTTCTCTGCTTGACGCTAGCAGTGTGGTTTATGACCCCCCAGGAGGACATGCACTTCTACAGATTAAAAAAAAAAGGGAAGGCATAGATGAACAACATCCTGACTTAATGTCCATTCCTGGTATCAAGTATTAACAATGTATACTACAGAGAAATCTAAGATAATGGCCGCCTTCCCATCTGCCTCCCTCATCTGTCTCCAGGGCCTAAAACAAGCATTTCACTCCTCAGAATGACATCGTCTTTTCTGGACTTTACCTCCTTACCAGCTTAGTCAAATCCCCATTCTCCTGATAAAGGGCTCTTTCTCTCTATTATCATAAAGACTCACGCAAGCCACCTTCCCACTCAACTGCAGTCCCATTCCAAAGGCTCATCTACCATCATTTGTAACCACCCACTTTGCCCAGCTCCCCTGGGAAAAGCCACAAGATGCATCTCCTCCTACAACATAAATTTTTCTCTGCTAAATCCACACAATCTTCCCCAGCTCTCTCTTGGCTAATTCAACCTATTCCATCAGCAAGTTCCATCCATTCCTTCAAGTTCAAGACACTCTATATTCAAGGGCAGAAACCTTTAGTACCTGAAATTATATTGCAATTAAAAGAATGCAAAATATATTTTGTAAAATTTCAAGTCAAACAGTGCAAGGGTACTTCAGAAAGTTCATGGAAGGATTTGTACTATTTTTTAATTCTATTTTTCCATGAATTTGTTGAAGTACCCTCATACAATTTACTAATGAAGGTTTATACATTTTACCTACAGTGTTTTACTGGATCCGCTAGTTGGTGAGGGACCATCTCGGGAAGGATCCTCAGCTATTTTTATGGCTTCTTCCATGACTGCAAGAAGACCATTCCCACCTTCCCCTCTCAAAGCAGGACCAAAACACTCAGGCCTCCGAATGAGCAGTCTCACCACGACATTTGCATTTTCTTCCACACTCTCTCCTGAAGTCAAATGGGGAACATAAATAAACAAATACTGATTATATGGAAGTGTTGAGCAAATAAATGTTATACAAGTCATTTCTTATTTAAAAAAAACTAAAACCCAAGCACGTTCCAATAAAGCCAAAATTTAATCCAAATTACTATTTTTGTGTGTACAAGATACAGTAAATTTCTTTTCTTGCACTCGAAATGTTCAAAGAAAAGCATTATAGAGGAATACTCATTCTCATTAACTTGTTATTAGAAATGATGTCATAATCCTAACTATTATTAGAATTCAATTATAAAAATTTGTAAGAATTTAGATTCCCAAAGATTTCAATTTAAATAATAAAAGCACTATGAAAATGATATTGTATAATAAATTATTACTGTGAAAACCCCTATTGATTATAAAATATGCAATTTCTTTATTAATATTCACTACTTTCATCAAAATGTTGGGATGAATCCTTATTACATATATGTATCTATTTTTAAGCAGATTTAACAATGTCCAAAAAAGACCTCAAGCAATCAAGTCCTACCATTACAGAAGACAGCGAATCTGAGAAAGTCAAGATATCTCTCTCCCTCAACTGGATTCCACCCGATGTCTGGATAACCCTTAGACACCAGCATCTGGCAACTCTGCAGTCCACAGCCAGCCAAATAACGAACTACCTACAAACAAGGGGATAAGCAAAGAATTATCCCTTGGATGAAAAGTCATTAGACACTTATACTAGATATGGTAAATGATATCCTCAAAGAATGGTTTAAAAACAAATGCACTTTGGCAAATTCTTTTTAATATCATGATAATCCACAAGAACGTCCATTCGTAAAACCTTAGAATTAAGAAATATTTAAATATCATAATAAAGTGCCACCATAATAAAAATATTTAAAAACCAACTCTATGTAAGAAAAATATTCCTGAATTTCATATAATTTGAGACTTTTACTTAAAAAAGTCAAAATATTTGATAACTTCAAAACTATGCAATGACCTCTGGCTCCAAGTAAAAAAACTGAATCAATTAGAGATACTGAAATATCTATCTGAGATGCAATGGTATTTTAAGGAGGTGAATTATTTCCAAAATGATACATTAATTTAACTGGGGAGCAGGTGTGAGAAGACACCCAGAAGTAGAGAATACCTAAGCTAGAGTCAAATATCCTTGGATCAAATCAGACCCATATCCCTTACTAAATGGCTCATTTTGAGCAAATTACTCATACTTTTTGGTTTTAGCATCCAGAAAACTTGATAACACTACCTACTTGTCAGTACTGATGAATTTATCAGCACATTAAATATTTCTGCCTAGCTTTTCCTTTTTAAATATTTTGTTTTATAGGAATGCTGGTCTTCCATAACATTTCACAAGAGATTCAGCTTTAAAAGAAATCCCAAAAGAAGTTACGACCAATTGTAATAACACGGTTAGAGAAGCAACTTAAACAGATCGTTACATCCAGCTCAAGCTTAATCAGTTTCTAAAAGAAGTAAGTGATACAGCTAAAATATTTTAATCCAACTATACTGAGGTATAACTGATGTACAATAAAGTCACCAACTTCAGGCGTAAATTCACTGAGCTTTGAGAGGAGTATACATTTGTGAGAACACACCACAATCAAGACAGAACATTTCCACCACTCCTCAGTTTCCCTGTGCCCTTTGGAGTCCCTTTCGCCTTATAAACCTAGCTCAGATAATCTGCTTTCTCTCACTAAAAATTAGCTTGTCTTTTCTAGAACATTTACACACATAACCAGGCAATGTATATCTTTCTGTGCCTGACTTCTTTCACTCAGCATAATGGTTCTGAGATCCGTTCACACTGTTGCCTATGTCAGTTCTCTTTTTTATTGCTAAATAGCATCCCACTGTATGTGGGTATACCCCAGTTTTGTTGCTTGCTAAGAAAACTGGGCTATGATGAATAAAACTGCTATAAACATTCATGTCCAAGTCCTTGTATGGATATATATCTTTCTTTCTATTAATAAACTCCTAAGACTAGAAAGGCTAAGTGTATAGTTTATGGTAGGTGTACATTTAACTTGTTAAGAAACTGCCACACTGCTTTCCAAACTGACTGTACCATTATTCATCCCAACAGCAGCCTGTGGAAATTCTAGTTGTTACACATCCTCTTCAATGTTTGATATTATCAACCTTTTTAATATTTGCCATTTTAATGAGCATGTAGATAAAAAGGTTTTAAGTGATATATGTGAGAAAAGTCTCCTGAAGTGGGTCAGGGTGCAAAGCCTCATGATTCTGGACTGGCATGTTGCAAGGATCTGGGGAAGCATTCACTCTTCACACCCTCAACAGCTATGCACTGAGTGCCCAGTGCCAGTGCTATGCACTGTCTGTCCAGTGCCAATGCTATGCCCTGAGTGCCTGCCCAGTGCCAATGCTATGCACTGAGTGCCCAGTGCCAGTGCTATGCACTGTCTTCTCAGTGCCAGTGCTATACACTGAGTGTCTGCCCAAAGCCAATGCTATGCACTGAGTGTCTGCCCAATGCCAATGCTGTTCTCTAAGACTGGGACAAGGCAGTTAATAGAAAAAACACTTTGACCTCACTCACTGGCTTGACATTATATAGGGAACAGATTTTTTAAAATACATAAATATATATTTTAATAAAATATATTTATTTTAAATATAAATATATTTTAAGCCATATATTTAAAACACATATTGTGTGTGTGTGTGTATACACAAATATGCGTATTTTCAGCTGTTGAAAATAAAGCAGTAAAGGGAATAGGAAGAGCTTAAGGAGGTTGGAGAAGAAGTTTCCATTTTAAATTGCATGAACGTGGAAGAGCTGATAAGGTGACTCTGGAAGGATGTCTGGGAAAGAACCGTGATGGTATCTGGGGTAAGGATATTGCAGATGGAGGGAACAGCAGGTGCAACGGCCCTGAGACAGGAGCACACCCAGAATTCTCCAGCTACAAGAAGGGGACCAGTATGGCTGGAGCAAAGAAAAAGAGCAGGAGAGTTGTAGGAGACAAAATCAGACCGATATGTGAGATCAGATGGCGCGGAAGCTATCACAAGTTTTGGGTTTTACTAGGAGTGAGATAGTAATTCTTCAAAGAGTCCTGTGCAGATGACGGACAGGATCCTTTTAAGAGGATCACTTTGGCTGCTCAGGTAAGAACAGACTCTAGGGGGGGCACAGGAAGGATCAGGGGACCACTTAGGATTCTACTGCAGCTACAATAGAGGAGAACTTCTCTACATGCTGGTAAACATATGTGCGGCTCAGTATGATTAGAGGGCATGGCCTCAGTAGCTTGCTGATGCTTTGCACTGGAACACACAGACACGTGTGAGGAAGGAATTATATGTATGAGACATTAAAACAACCTTTTAAGTAACTGAAACTACAATTAAAATGAAAGTGACAGCAGATATTATGAAAAGACAAAAACACACACAAATACAGTTAGTTGATTCCTGTTCCACAGAAAAACGCTTGTGATTAGAGGAAAGACGTTACCTCAACTTCTTGTTCTTAACTTCTAACTATAATATAATATATATAATAGCATTATATATATTATATATATAACATACAGTGAATAATGTATAGTATAATAATATACTATAATCCTAATATAACTATAATACAGTTGTTTATATTTAAATCATCTTGAGAAGCTATGCATGAGCATAATTTGCACAAACACACAGGGCAGGAGCACTGCTCACCTTTTCCAGATCTGGCTCGCGCAGAGCTAGGGCAAGTTCATTATTATCCATCACCGAGGCTGCTGCCACATCCAGTGGTGTCGAACCTCTCATAGCTGGTGAGGCTATTAATTCAAACAAAGATGAAATAAACCCTGGATTGTGCTGCAACTATGAATCCCGTGTAAAACTACACTACCTCTTAAAATGTAAATTCCATAATATTGCACTAATCTAAATTGACTTATGTTAAAGTTTAATTTTAAAAATATATTTTTAATTGACAAGTTTATATATATTTATTGTGTAAAACACGATGCTTTGAAATATGTATATATTGTGGAACAACAAATAATCAAATTAATATATGCATTACTTCACATACTTATCATTTTTCATGGTGAGAACACTTAAAATCTATTTTCTTAGCAATTTTCAAGAATACGATATTATTATTAACTATAGTCACCATGTTGTACAGCAGTTCTCTTGAACTTACTCCTCCTGTGCAACTGGAAATTTGCATCCTTTGACCAACATCTCCTCATCCCCCTTCCCCCTGTCCCTGGTAACCACCTTTCTACTCTCTGCTTCTATAAGTTCAACTCTTTTTAGTTTCCACATATAAGTGAGATCATGTGCTATTTGTCTTTCTTTGCCTGGCTTGTTTCACTTCAAATAATGTCTTCCAGATTCATCCATGTGTCACAAATGACAGGATTTTCTTCCGTTTTATGGCTGACTAGCATCCCATCATGTATATAAACTATATTTTCTTTATCCATTTATCCACTGGTGGACACTTAGGTTGATTCCGTATCTTGGCTACTACAAACTATGCTGCAATAAACATTGGGGTACTGATATCTCTGCAACATACTGATTTCATTTCCTTTGGATATATACCCAGAAGTGAAATTGATGGATCATACGGGAGTTCTATTTTTAATTTTGCAGGGAGCCTCCATACTGTTTTCCAAATGATTGTATTAATTTACATTCCCACCAACATTGCATAAGGGCTCCCTTTTCTCCACATCCTCGCCAACACTTACCTTTTGTCTTTTTGACGATAGCCATTCTAACAGGTGTGAGGTGACATCTCATTGTAGTTTTAATCTGCATTTTGTTAATGATTAGTGCTGTTGAGCATTTTTTCATATACCTGTTGGCCATTTGCATCCCTTCTTTTCAGAAATATCTACTCAGGTCTTTTGCTTATTTATTAACATAAAGTTTAAATTTACTTGTAATATGTATGCTATTTTTATATTAAAGATTAAGCAAAAGACATACATTTACTTACCGAGACCAACACTGCTGTTTTCCAGTAAGTAACTGAGATGATCAAACATAGCTTTTTGATTCTGCCTACTTATACGACAGAAGTAGCAGAGAAAACGGCAACAGTTGGCCACCATCTTGGGAAAGGTGATTTCCTATACAAACAGCATTGAGTTAGTTACTGAAAGCAAATATCTTTACAAAATTGAGTTTAGAAGTTGAGGTCTCAATCATTTTGTCAATCAGTGTGTTTCCACGTGTCCTAAACCTTAGATATTGAAGACCTTCAAATTTGCAGACTGTGATGCCCCTAGACCTTGAGCACCGGGCAGATGCCCAAGGCCGACGCCCACCCACCTGCTTCGCCAAACTCTCTCTCTCTCTCCCCCTTCCCTTTCTCTCTCTCTCTGTCTCCTCTTTCTCAAGAACACAAGAATAGCAACAAAACTAAAAAGATACATTGGCATGCATGCGCACTAACTCCACACACACACACACAATTTGCTTACAAAGGATGCTGAATTGCGCCCAACTGGACCCTAGGCAAGGGCTCTGACCAAACTATTCTATTTTCCCAACACCATCAACAGGTGGGATCTGGAATATATCTATAGCTCTAAAGCCAAAGGTGGCATGAGCCTGGTTTAGGAATCCGGAAGACTCAGGTGTGATTCCTGGATACCACTGTTAGTTATGTTTCCTTGTGAAAATTATGTAATCTCTTTGAATCTGTTCTATAAAATTGGGATAATACAGATAATATTTACTTTAGGTAAGAATGGAGGATTCATTGAGATAATTTCTGAAAGATACACAGTTCAGTACTTGACACCACATAACAGTGTTCTTATCAGAATTACTATTATCATCATCATCATTATTATTATTATAATTATTGAGATTCTGGGGATTCATACCTCCCTGATTAGCACAACACTTGCCTACTGAGATGAACGTCCTGACTGGAAGGCTGTCTGGTATACTCCAGCAAACACACCTCCCTACAGGGCCAGATCTTGACACAGCATAGCCCAGATGTTCCCTGCAGTCCTTGGTCAAGAGGATATATTATGAATATCATTATAAGTCTGTCTAACTGGTAGAAAGACTGAACATGGGAAATATACACTTACTTCCATATTGTAAAAAACACATTAAAATTTAAAATAGAGAAATACATTTTGTATATCAGACGTTATGGAATTATACTGGTTTATATGAAGTTGTTTATTACATTACTCTACTAATTTGGTTTTCAAGAACTTTAATTTGTAATCACTTAAAAGTTCATCTCAGAGTCTTACAACAAATACATTCCAGAGCATCATCATCAAATCTTGATCTGGATCAGAGATTTAATGAAACCAACCATCGTCTGAATCATGGAGAAGGGCTGGGTCTGAAGAACATGCTTGTGTAATAGACTTGTAATGTGATGGGAACTGACATAATTCAAAATATAAAAGTAAATTGGTATAGCATTAACTTTTAAAGTTTCTAAATATCCCCTAAATGAGAATAATTTAGGAGACAAATTACATAAGATAGAAACTGTTATCAAGATCAAGGAAGAGAAAACAAAATAAAACAAAACAAAACGAAAAAAAACTAGTAGTGCATCCAAATCTCAACTCTAAGGTTTTTTTTGTTTTTTTCAAAAGGTGTTCTTTATAAAACAGTCCTCCTAAGAGAATTTAAGAAATTCTCCTTAAGAACTGCAGTCCATGCAGGAGCCTATACTAAGTGGAATCCCAAGAATTGAAGATGTTCCTTTACCTTGGACTCCCCACCTCCGAGGACGTTCACCATGACCTCCATCACTGTCTCGTGCATCCCCAGGGCCCTCATGAGATTAGGATGCTGGTAAAACACTTTATTATTCATGATATCCCTAGAAAGGACAGTGAAGGTAAGGGGAAAAGCACAGAGTTCAGCGAAAAATTTAAATGAAGCTTTACTTGAGATTCTGATGAATCTTTTAGAAATAATTTAGGTGTACAGAAATTTAAGAGCAATGATAGTTAAGCTGCAAAAGTCAATAAGTTCAATTCATTGAGTTTGCCTCAAAAATACTGACAGTCTACCAAAAGTGGTATATCATTTTCAATTACAAGAAATGTACTACATATGTAAACATTAGTTTGTATGAAATATATTTTAGATACTTAGTATTCCTAATTATAGGGATATTCAACCATGTGTTCAAGCCTGTTTTGTATAGAAATATGAATCAGTGCTATATCATGTGTATATAAAAATTCCTACATAAATTCTTGATATATAAGTATTTATGCTTTTCCTATATATGCTATTTTTAACACTACATTCAATATTTGCATATATAATTACAGTAGTGTTATTTCCTGTTACATTCATGCTATCAGTCTGGCAAAATGTTTTAAAGGATGCGTATTCTCCAAGAGAAAATGAATACACATGAAGTCCGAGTACAAGTAATCCAACTCATGAAAATGGACATTGAATTTAAAGAAACAGCAGAAGATGACACCTAAAAAGTTTCATTACTGGGTGTTATACTATTGCAATATGTGTCTCAAGGTATTTCTGAGGTTCTTAATGTTCAGTAGGAAGTATCGCTCATTGCAAATAAACAGCTCTATTAATGTCTATTTCAACATAAATCAAATCAATGCAAGAGTCTTTTCTAGAAAACTCTTCCTTGTCAGAACTTATAGCAAGAAAATAACATACATCCCTCAAAAAAACTGAAACCTTCTCTTCAAAACTGATTTCCTTAATTGGATCACTCACTTATTCATTTAGTTATATACTAAATTCTAGTTACTCTGGCAAGAAAGTGGAATAGTATGATTGTTGTAATTTTTTTTTTTTTTTTTTTTTTTAATAAAGAGAGCTTTTAGATAGAACAGCTCAGAACAACCATCTGGGGGCCCAGGACTAATAAAGGTCTGACTTATTTCATGTGAGAACAAAGTAAACAAGCGATCTTTCTCCTTCTTGTCAGACCACAATGTATTTGGCAACAAAATTTTCAACGCTCGAACCATGGCTGTAATCCCTGTATTTCTTCTCTCATTAATTCAAATCTTTTTGAATGAACTTACTGATTTAAAAACCTTGTTTGCTTTTAGTTTTAGGTAAATTAAATACATTCAAAATTCTACCACGCAGTAGGCAGGCAGTCATTTACTAAGTATATCTTTTACGTGGAAATATTTCTAATACCACAAAAGGTAGCATTTTATTTTAATATCATTTTGAGTTTTATCACTAATCAATGATTTATTTGTTAATGGCACATATTATTGCTATATGCTCATTTAAGAAGCAAAGTAATCTCCATTTCCTGGAAGGCTTTCTTTTTCATTTGGTTAATTAAGATCTCTTCTGAGACGCCTCCTCAGGTTAGATTTAAGTATTAGTACAAATAAGACCAATGCTCATACGATTACAAATAAAGACCATAATATTTGTTTTTTATGTAAGTTTTTTTTTGTTTTTGCTAATTTTTTCCTGTCGGTATAGTTATTTTTAGTATGCAACTGTTATCATGAATTTGGAATATAACCTTCCAGTCCATTTTTATAACTTTAAATATTTAACAGGCCCACAAGCCATATACAGTATTATGTTCTGATTTAAAATGCACATAAATGTTGTTAAACAATCTATAACTTTACACACTTGTTTTCTTTCCGCAGGATTATTTTTGAGTTATGTCAGAGAAAAAAACCTGGTCATTCTATTTCGTTAGTTTTTTCCCAAAGAACTAACTCTAGGTTTCCTTGATCGATTCTATTTTTCTTTGTGATCTATTTTATTTACGCTGTAGTTACCTTCATTATCTCCTCTTTTGTCTAGTATTTATATAACTACATTAAGTCTTTTTTTTTTTTTTTGCTGAATATTTGTCTTTCATCACTTTTTAAAACTCTACATTCTAGCTTTATGTTTAGGTATTTTTCTTATGAACATGGTATAGCTTAATATATACAGTTTTCATTTGTTATTGTTTTGAGTGTATCTTATTTTCACATCTCCAAACTAGGCAAGCTTATTCATATTGCTTAAATTTACACATATGCATACCAGTAGCATACACACTGAAACCTACTGCATCCCATTCTCTCCCTCTGAATTTCATTTTCTATTTCCTGATGGATACCCTTTAGAATAGCAACTTTAGAAGCTATTTCAATGACAGACTGTATTAAGTATTCTGAAATGTCTTTGTGTTACCCTCACTCTTGGATATGGGGTGTGACCTTGAACCCCCAAGTCCACATGAAGCACATGCCCATGAGGCTGAATCCTTGGAAGAGTTGTCCCCTCCCTCTTATTTCCCCAAGGCCCAATAGATACAGAGAAGCTTCTTTATTAATTCCTGCTGGTGAGTGTTTTCTCCGACCCACCACGGATTTCAATGTGTTTTTATTATCCTATGTTTTTATATACAATCGTACATTACTGAGAGATCAAAAAACAAAACAAACAAAAAAAACCACTCTAAGATGTTTGCTGTGTGCACGCCACCTTAATGTTTAGCTGTAAAATTAGTCTTATTTTGTGACTGAGAAACTTTCTTCTTTAGCTTAAAAACATAATCTCCAGAAAAACCACAACCTAATTTAATGATCATATCATCTCGACAGTACATTTGCATTAATGCACGTACTTTACTATCATCGAGATAAAAAATTAGAAGAAATTTATAAGATAAAGGGTTGTAATATTTAAATCATTTACCCTAATCCACGAATCATAAGCTTCTCTTCTTCTTTGCCCATTCTCACACTCAGTAGAGACCGAATCTGACCAAGAGATGCCAGTAGGTTGATGGTGTCCTCCACAGAGACACCATTTATAGTGTAGGTCTTTGGCAGAGCCCGAACCAGACCTCCGATGCCGTCATACTGTCGATGGAGCAGCACAAACATGGCTCTCACCAACTCAGGGTCCTCAATGACAGACTCTTGAGCCCAACGAACCATGGTCTCAGAAATCAACTGCTGAAGACTGGCTGCAAGGTCACGATGGATATTTTTTTTTTTTAAAAAAGGAAAATAATAAAAGAAGACAAATCAGTTGGACAATTCAACTCCATATCCCATAGTCCCAAACTGGTAACTCTATTTGTACCAGAATTTAAAGGTTAGGAATATTCCTTGAAGAAAGTGAGCTTCATTTAAACAGTATATATATTTCAATACATATCAGTTATGGTCATGCGAGGATAAAAATATGCAAACCCTTCTTTAAAAACCATTCTCATTATTAAATAGGCTCTTTTAAAGTTGCTACTACTTTTTCAAAATTACTGTTGGCAATCCATAAGTAATTGAAAGTATGGCAAGTAATATATCCTTGTTACTCTTACTGCACATTGCTCTTACTTTTATTTACTTTGTTCCATTATTTCCCTCCCAGAAGGTCTGACCTCACATATCCCTATAAAGCTCAGTCACAGACATCTAAGGAGATATTTACTTATCCAATTATCCCCTAAGTTGAGTCACTTGCAACAGTGACCATAGGTAATTATATTTTTGCTTAAATTTAGATCCCGAATTGTCACTTAAAATGTCTTCAAAAGAATATAATTGTGAAGCTGTATTAAAGTGAAAAGTTATTCCATACACAGAAGATTGCTTGCAAAGTAACAGGTAATATAGTTCATTTAAAAGCAATAGAAACTTCCAAACCTCTTAAAATAAACAGTAAAGTTACCAAAATTAAGTGGGGTTGATGTGATGGATTCATACATAGTGAGGTACTTAATTCCTATCATTAACACACTTGGCTGATTTTCAAAAGAAGCTATTTAACTTGCATCTAGACATTAATTAAAGAAAAAAAAATCCTAACAATTTTAACCAAATACAAAATGCAAATAAAATGCCAATGTATTTTCACATACAGTTGACTCTTGAATCAGTGGGGTGGGGTGGGTGGTGGCAGTGGTGGGTAGGGGTGCTAACCTCCCGCACAGTGGAAAAGCAGATATAATTTTCCACAAGGTCTTTCTTAACTAGTTAAATAACTTGAGTAGTTAATTTCTTCAGTATTTGGCCCTGTGCACCTGTTTACTTGTAGTTCGAACCTGTGTTGTTCAAGAGTCAACTCAATCTCAAAATCATGCTGTCACTATAAACGTTCAAGATCATTAACCTGATAAGAACAAAAAGTAATTCATAAGAAACTTCAGTTTTAAATACAACCTGACTCAAATTTGATTGTTACATTAAAGAATAAATTTTGAAGTAATTGTATGGATAAAGATTATCCATTATGTTAGTTTTAAAAAATAACCTATAAAAATTTTAGTGAGTTTATTTTTTTCTCATAGAAAAAGCTGTTTATGAGCCAGCACTGCATCTTAAAATAAGTGGTCTTAGAAGCAAGGTAAGAAGCAAGCTGGACCTCTTAGACTCACACCTTGACTCCTTCCGGATGCAAAGGACTCACCCCTTGAAGGTACTTACTTGGTTTCAAGGAGTAGCAGCCATTATCTTAGTTAAATAGAATATGGATGAACCAGAAACGCTTAACACTTTAGGAAATATCTCAGAACCGAAATACAAAAAAATGTCTACTTAAATTTTAAGAAAAAGGTTTAACTTGATGCAATAATATATGAAAATCAACTGCATCATATTTAGATATGAAGGCTAAATTACTGCTTTATACTTTCTCTTGTTAGTTTCTGATCAAATACCTAAATTTTTAGTTCTCTAGGGAGCCCATCCACCTTTATAATGCTGCTACCTCTCTACCTATTCCTACAAATACAGTTTGGTGCTGCTATCTGCATCTGGGAGCTACAGGCATCTGCTTAAGGCAAATACCTAAATTTTTAGTTCTCTAGGGAGCCCATCCACCTTTATAATGCTGCTACCTCTCAACCTATTCCTACAAATACAGTTTGGTGCTGCTATCTGCATCTGGGAGCTACAGGCATCTGCTTAAGAATCTGATTCTTGGAAGCTGCAAACTCAGCTATCTCACTGGCTCATCTAGTATGATACTCCTCCAAAGGATGAATAAATGTCAGCAGCTGAGTCACTTTGCCAGTTCCCTTTCACACTGCTTACAGGACTTCTTGGAGTCACTCTCAACCGGTTTTTCTGCTTGTTTCTTCTTCAGGTATGTCACCTTTTCTACCAGGGACAGCAGACGCCCTCTAATTGTTAAATCACTGTTCCCATCCAGAGACCCATCTTCATCCAGCTCAATTCCTAGTACAAAAAGACAGAAAAGAAAAATTTATTCACAAACAACATTTGGGCAAATAATTCTCAGGCCTTGCAAATTTCTCCATTCGTTTTAGAGCAATGTCTAAAACAGTTGACAACAATGAATTAAGCCATCTTGTCTACCAGTACTCATAAATAAGGTTCACCTCGTGGCCTCCTTTCCTCCTTTCTCTTTTTCCTGTTTCTGTGGGCTCAGGGCTATCAACAGCCAGGACAAAGTGTAAAACCAAGCAGAGATAGAAAGAATTTCTTAATAGCAAAGATCAAGTCTGCTATTTGGGCTGACCTTTTGGCATCTCTGTCTAGACCTATAGTCCTACTCTGCCTAAAACTCCTCCTAGACTTTTATCCTCCTCTCTTGCTCCAAAAACGTCAGTGGTACTCTGATAAGCTGAGCCAGAGAGAACAGGCATAAACAGGCACCCTAAACCAAAGAATAATTTATATCTGAAGCAATACTTCTACCATTTTAGAGTATCCCTTTATTTACAGTATATACATTTTCTGGCAATCATTTAGTGGTTCTTCATTCATAATCTGAATTAATATGCAAGATGGTGTTTTTGTTGTCTTCATTAAAATAAGATAAAAATAATACCATGGTGCTATATTTATCACTTGAAAAACGACTAATTCATTTTTCTTTTACTGAATCACACATCTTACCCACACCACTGCATAATGGAATAAAGAATTACATATCTACAACACTTATTCAATTTCATTTTAAAAGTTCTTAGAATAAAAGGAGGGGAGTTTTCCCTTAATAAACTTGAACTACTGACGTGTAACTCTGTAGGATTTCCTTAGGCATTCGTTAATTTCAAAAGTTATATGGTGGATTTCCTAAGCCTGTCCTAAAAGGTGGCCCCTCAACCAGTTTTAATACAATGGTTTGTAATTAAATTTATTTTTAAAAATCCCCCCAAAACAGCTTTATTGAGGTATAATTGATAGGCAAAAATATCACATATTTGATGTACACAATTTGATGAGTTTGGACACATGCATACAACTGTGAAACCATCACCACAATGAAGGAATAGACATAAATCCATCACCTGTAACTCTGCTTGTGCTTCTTTGGCTTTTGGTTTGTTTGTTGTTTGTTTTTGTTGTAATAAGAACACTTAAAATGAGATCTACCCTCTTAACAAAGTTTTTAGTGCATGATACAGTATTGTTAACGATGGGCACTATGTTATATAGCAGATCTCTAAAATTTACTCATATGTGTAACTGAAACTTTGTATCCATTAACTAAACCTGCCTGACACTTAACCTCTCAACCAGAAGCAACTGGCCACGTGATCCCATCCCCCCTTCCCATTCCCTGCCATTGAAGGAAAGAGGGAAAAGAGAGAAAGGATCCTGGTCATCTTCTGCTTTGTCTTATTGCCTCTCTGATTTCTGTATCCCTCCTGACTTCCCACACAGGGACAGTTAACTGTTTGCCCATCATAAATGTTCCTATATGAACTTCTAACAAGTATCGTGTGTATTTGTGGACATATTCACATATATACCTAATTTTTTACCAGAATATGTGGTTTAAAAACACACATTTAATAAGAGTTGTAAACCAAAAACACCTTACCACAATGGGTCATCAAATCTTCATGGAAATCCAAGAGCTGGTCACGAATTTCTTCAGGACATGGACATTCACTTTTGTCATCCTTAAAATTGAGAAGCATATTGATCTAAAAGTTTGGAAAGACAAGAAAGTGGAAGAATGAGGTGGGAAAGAACAGTGAATTTAGGAATGACACAGCAAAGATTATAAAAGTGAAGATGTTCAAAACCTGTTTTTGAATATGCATAAATTATTGCCTAACAGGTGACAAATCATTGTCTATCACTCAATCCAAAAGAAACCAAAGCATCAAAAAGGCTGCAAAATAGTCCTATGTGTCATCCTTCTCAATTCTACAATGCATTAGTCTCTTGTATACTCTCAGAATTCTTAACTCAACCAAGCAATCTAAATGCTGTTTTTCAAAAGTATTTTGTTATGCTTCTCCTCCATTTCCATGCTTTTCTAGTAAATTTCCACACTTTATCAAATATTTTAAAGAACTCCTTTTGAAAAGATATGGCTGCAAAGAAGAAAAAAAAACCTAAACATAATTGAAAAGTAATATAAGTAACTATGCTGTTCCTAACATTAATGGTTCAATTAAACAAAAAGTGGGAAACTTTCTTCCATTTGTTTTAGTTTTAGACACGTTAATATTAAATATACGAATGAAAGGGGAAAAAAGGTTGGATGCTATCTCATAATTTTCCTCTAGGAAACAATTTTAGGTTTTCTTTTTAGAGATTTTCATGAGTTTTTTTTTTTTTTTGCTAAGCTTTTATTTTATGATAATTGTAGATTCATATGCTATTGTAAAAAATAATACAAAGAAACCTCCCGTACTCTTTACCAGGTTCCCCCAATGGTACCATTTTGCAGAACTGTAGTACAGTGTCGCAACCAGGATATCCAAACTGATACAGTCAAAATACAGAACAATTCCTTTACTTCAAAGATCTTTCCTTCTAATTAACATATCTGTCATCTCATGTACATATCGTTTTTGTGGTGAGAATGAAAATCACATAAGATGCTTTTTTTACATCAGCAGGGTGTGTAGTTATATGCCATTTCATCCCTGATATGAATATTTTGTACCTTCTCTATCATTGTCAGTGTTTTTTTTAGAGATTTGTTGAATTTATTAATCTTTTAAAAATAATCAGCTTTTAGATTCATTTTTTTCTATTACTGTCTTGATTTCAATTTCACTGATCTGCTCTTACCTATATTAGTGCCTTCTTTCTGCTTGCTTTGGGTTTATTTTGGTCTTTTTTTTTTTTCCTAAATTCTTCAGGTGGCAGCTTCGGTCATGTATTTGAGTGTTTTCCTCTTTTTCAAGCAATTAGTGTCATAAATTTCCCTCTCAGCACTGCTTTAATCACGTTACAGGTTTTCATATGGATATGTTCATTTCCCTTCAGTTCAATGTATTTTTAATTTCCCTGGAGACTTACTCCTTGAGCCATGGTTTGTTTAGAAGTGTGCTGCATAGTGTCTAAGGATTCGGAAAGTTTCCTGTGATCCTTCTGTTATTGACTTCTAATTTGATTTCAATGCGGTCAGAAAAAACATTCCATATGATTTCAACTTTTAAAACTTTGTTGAGGTTATTTTATGGCCCTGGATATGGTCCATCTTTGCAATACTTCACGGGCACTTGAAAGGAGTGGCTATTCTGTCGTTGGGTAGAGTTTTCTGTAAATGTTGATAGAGTCTCTTAGTTAATAATAGTATCGAGTTTTCCTATATCCTGGCTGATTTTTAATTGATAGCCGTCCTATCAATTATTGAGAAAGGGGTGTTGAAGTGTACAGCAAAAATTGTGGATCTTTTTCTTCTTTCAGTTCTATCAGTTTTGGCTTCACATATTTTACAAATCCGTTGATTAGTGCATACACATCTGTCTTCCTGGTAGACTGACCCTTTATCATTAATCATCACAGTTTTTAATTTAATTAATGTTCCATCTCTTTGGTAGTTTTCTTTGCTCTGAAGTCTACTTTATGTGATGTTGTCACTCCTGCTTTCTTTTGATTATTTTTTCCATATTCCTTTTTTATCCTTTCCCTTTCAATCTATCAACATCTTTATCTTTGAAGTGAGTTTCTCATAGATGGCATATAGTTGGGTCAAGTTCTCAAAATCCACTCTGCCAGGTTCTTTTAGTGGGTAAATTTAGATTTTTCACATTCATGTAATCATTGATGTGCTATGACTTAATTCTGTCATTTTACTTGTTGTTTTGTTTGTTCTCTCTGACTCATTTTTCTTGACTTGCTGTGAGTTACTTGAACAATTTTTAGGATCTATTTTAATTTATCCATGGTATCGCTCAGCATATTTCTTTATGCAGCTTTTTTAGTAGTTGCTCTGGTTATTAACTTATATATACATAATTTATACAGTCTACTGGTATCAACATTTTACCAGTTTAAATTTAGTGTAGAAATCTCATCTCTCTTTACATCCCTTTATTCTACTCCATTTATACTACAATTGCCTTAAATATTTCCTATACATACACATCTAGAACCACATTAGAAAGTGTATAAATTTTGCCTCAATCAAACATAATTTAGAAAATCCAGAGAAGAAAAATGCACTGTTTTCCACCCATATTTTAGCACTTTCCATTGTTCTTTCTTCCTTCCTGATTTTCTAAATTTCCTTCTTTTGTCATTTTCTTTCTGTTTAAAGAACTTCCTTTAGCATTCTTTTAGTACAGGTCTGTTGCAATCAAATTCTCACTTTTTTTCCTTCATTTAAGAATGTCTTGATTTCCCCTTCATTCCTAAAGGACACTTTCATGGCATATAGAACTCTGTGTTGACAATTTCTTTCTTTCAGCACATGAAAAATACTGACATATTTCAGCACATGAAAGATACTCTTTCTGGCCTCCATGATTTCTGATGAGAAATGCTCTGTCATTTAAACATTTTTTGCCTTGTAGAAAAAGTGTCATTTCTTTCAAGACTTTTTCTTTGTCTCCAATTTTCAGAAATTTGACTATGATGTGTCTTGGTATACATTTCTTTGGTTTTTTTCTGCTTATGACTTACTCAGCTTCTTGAATCTCTAGCTTCACATCTTTTGTTATATCTGAAAATATAACAAAAGGCATTATTTCTTCAATTTTTTTTTCAGTTTGCCCTTTTTCTCCTGTCCTTCTGAGACTCCAATGTCACATATGTTGGGTCTTTTGTTATATTCACACTGGTCCCTGAGGCTCTGTTTATTTTTGAGCCCACTTTCTTTTCAGATGATACAGATTCCACTGTTCTGTTTTCAGTTCACTAATTCTTTCCTTTGTGCCTCCAATCTGCTGTTAAGCCCATTCACTAAAAATTGTTTTATTTCAGTTACTGTATTTTTCATATCTATTATTTCCATTTGGTTCTTCTTTATGTCTTTTATTTCTTTGCTGAAACTAATTTTTTTTTCTCACTTTGAAGCAATTTCATGATCTTGATTTCAAAATCTGTCAGATAATTTTAATATCTCTGTCATCTGTGTTGGTGTTTATTGCCTTTTTTCATTCAAGTTTTTCCTGGTTCTTGGTATGATAATTGATTTGTAATTGAAATCTGAACATCTGGGTATTACATTATAAGCTGTAGATCTTATTGAAACCTCTGTTCAACCTGACTTCCTCTGACACTATCCAGCAGGAGAAGGGATTACAGCACCTCATTACTACTAGGTCAGAGTGGAAATCCATTCCCCACTTGGCCTTCTTGGATACCTAGGGGATGAAGGGGACCCTGTAACTGCTGGGCAGAAGTGGAAGTTCTAGTTCCCTACCAGACCTGTGGTGACATGACCCCTGCTGGGAAGGGTAAGAGTGCCTCATTACTTTGTCCATGGCCACGACTGACACTGGAAGGGGCAGCCCCTATTATCACTCACCAGGGATGAAGTCCTGGCTCTCTTTCTGTGCGGGGACACCTTGTTACAGCCTGGTAAGGGTGGAAACCAACACTCTCACTCAGCCTCTGCGGGTGAAAGTGAGGGTGGACACAGTTTTTCTGTGGTTTTTGGCTGGAGCAATGTAGTTATTATCTAAAAGTTTTCTGTCTTGCTAAGCTTTTCACCTTTCCCGGTCCTCTGGCTAGAAAGAGCCTGCTTTTGTGCAGGCTTTTCTTGTCTATGCCCATTGGCGATTCCTGGTTGCCACCTTCTTTAGCTCCAAGTCTGGGATGGATGAGGCAAACAGAAAACCTGAGCAATTCACCACTGTGCTGTTCCATGGGTCCCAAGTTCAGCAGCCAGTTTCCCTCCATCTCTCTATCTTTCAGAGTCTTTTTATGTTGTCTTATATGTAATGTCCAGGGTTTTACTTGCATTAGAAGGAAGAATAGGGAAAAGCACATGTAGTTCACCTTTCCAAAAGCAGAAGTCTCTTAACAGTAGCTTAACAAACAGAGTGCATCTTGGAGAAGTCGTATTTGCTCTCCGCTCAATAAATGCTGTTTATAGCAATAAGCAAAATTCCATGTCCCTTCCCTCAAAGAAATTACATTCTGTTGAAAAACAAATTGTGTAATTAGTCCCTAAGACACTTTCATTCTGAGCTAACTTGGACATAGAAAGAAATGGTAAGGGTAAGAAAAAGAAGATGAAATCTATGAGTCGTATCTTTTAACCATCAGCTCTACATCTTGGTAAGTTCCATGCTATGAGTCCCATCCCAAGGTAGGTTCCAGAAAATGAACATCCCCAGACTAGTTCAATCTCTGATTCAGGTATGTGCTCTTGGTTCTGCTGCACCCTAAGGAGACCTGGATTTGGAGGTGAGCAAAGAGAGGAAGAACCACAAACAGGGTTATCGATCTTCCAGCAAGCAAAGCAGCAGAGACATTTGGTTCTTCTATGGAGGGACCAAATGGAAAGCGTCTAGCATCGAGTCCTAGGACTCAAGGGTTTCTATTAGTGGGGGTGATGTCATGTCAGCCAAAGAAGACCCATCTGTGGATGGATATTGTTCCTATTTGCAGAAATTCAGACTCTGGCATACTGATTTCCTTAAAGAGTCTGTGACATACCTGATATCTTTTAATAAGTCCCTCTTTTGTTTAAATAAACCAAGTAGATTGTTTTGGTGAAACTAAGAATACTGATGAAATCAACTTGGCTAGTTTAAACAAAACAGGAAAAAAAAAAACACTTGCAACCTATGATTTAATTTTGCAATGTACATATCCTGAATAAACTAAAAACCAAAATAAAAAAGAAGAATTTCCATGTCATTCTTGCACCTGTTCTTGAGGTGGTGATCTAAATTCCTTTGTTTTCCTGGCTGTGAGTGCAGCCGACATGTTTAAGGCTTGCATAACTTCGTTATATCGGAAGCGCTGATTGTCTTGGAGCTTAGCTACAAAGTCATCTGAAAAGGCGACAATGGCTTCTATCCGGTGCCGGACCTGGCAGTCACAGAGGTATTGAAGCAGGAGGCACATCTAAGAAGACAATGAAAGAGACATCAAATTTAATTTGACTCCTTTAACAGTTAATGTGTATGATATCACAATCTACGGTAAATGTGCTTAGTTGCCCACACTTCTCCCTTATAAACAGAATACTGGTTTTGTGTAGGCAGCGATGTGCTGAGACCCAGGGGGTAAAATGTATTTTGTCTAAGCCCAAATGGCAAATGCATGTGCCTTTGGGGGACACTTACTCTTCTGGCCTCCCTTGTAGCCACAGGTGCAGTGGCCAATGAGATATATAAGAAGAAATTTGCTAGGGGTCTTCTGGGATAGATTTTCCATCATTAATAACAGACTAGAACATCTTCCTTTCAAAATGAGTGTAACTGGGCTATGACATGATCACGAGAGGAAGAATGAGGTAATGAACTTCAGAAGAAAACCACAGGTTGAGGACACAGAGCAGAAAGATATTATGATCTGGGTTCCTGATGACATCACTGAGTTACTGTACCAATTATAGAACCCCAGACTTTGCATGCAAATTAATTATGTGGTAAATGCTTAATTCATTAAATGGTTAGCTGGGGATTCTCTTACCGGAAACCAAAAGGATTTCTAACTGAGACAGTTTGTTGGAAAAACCTGCCATTTAAGAGATGATCTCTCAAGTTTAGAAAAACATTTATATACACTTAATATCAATAGTGATGTAAATACATGGTGGTGTCAAAGAGGACTTTAAAACCCTGCGTGTGGCCATCCACAATATAACTCTTTCTGTCCACCGGCTCTGAAGTAGCAATGGCATCCATCCCCATCTCCTGGAGCAGCAAGACATCCTCCTGATTAGACAGACTCTGGATTACCCTCTTTACCCTCTTTCCCTTCTTATCTGTGTTCCTCACAGCAGAAACACGAGCCTTTTCCTGCCTCAGGACCCTCTGTCAGGCTACCTGCTCTGCATGGAAAGCTCCTAGAACACCCTGCCCACCCACTCTTCCTGCATCTACTTAATCCAACCTTGGGTAAAAGTCACCATCCCCAAGGGGCCTTCCTTCACCTTTCCAACAGTAATCCAGTTTAAATTTCCTTCCTCCTAGTAATCCGTTCTTTTCTTCAGAGTATTTAGTGCAATTAGCAATAGGATATTTTAAAAGCAAGGCATAAAGAAGTGCCTATCTCCCCAGAGACCGTGAGCTTCTGGAAGGCAGGACGCACATCTGTTTCCTCCTTCCAGCACCAAATACATGGCCCAGAGTAAGACTTCAATCAGTGCTGACTGAAGGAATGAAGAGCAAAAAAGCCCAACGATAGTACAAACATCAAAGTGACTCTAATATACTCAAGGGGCATTGAGAAAGGACCCTTCAGACATCTTGATGAGCACAAAGAAAGGCAACATCTTCAATTCCTTCGAAACGTATTAGGGGAAGGAAATCTTATGGGAGAATGGGCACATCTCCTGGTCAACAAGTGTTCTAAGGCTGGCAAGAGTGGAGGAGGGGGTGGGAAGGAGTATTTAACGCCTCGTGTTTCAGGCATTCCAACATAATATAGATGAAATGTATCTGCAGAAACAGGAGGGGAGATACAAGGAAATTGCTAAGGAATAGGAGGTAGAAGAATAGGAAGTTAAATAATTTAATGAAGAACTACCATTATACGGGAATGCAAACAAATACACACACACACACACACACATTGTATCTGCAGAAACAGGAGGGGAGATACAAGGAAATTGCTAAGGAATAGGAGGTAGAAGAAAAGGAAGTTAAATAATTTAATGAAGAACTACCATTATACGGGAATGCAAACAAATACACACACACACACACACATACACACATACACACACACACACACACACACAGAGGCAAATTTCAATATCTTAGTACTGAGAAACTCTGGAATTCCCGCACATCTTTTTCCTGATTACCTGCAACTTAACTGGCTCTGGCAGCTTCATCTGCAGCAGGCCCTCCTTGGGCCTCTTCCTCCCCTTGGCTTCCTCTTCCCCAGCTCCTTCCAGCTTCGGGTCTTCAGCAGCACTGAGCTCTTGCTCCAGGGCATCACTCTCCTCCTCCTCAGTGGCAGCTTCCTTAAACACGCTGGGCTCAATCAGCTGCAGGATGTGCTTCAGGTCCTCATTGTGAAAGATGCCCATGATCAGCAGGGTGTAGAAAAGCTTGATGAGAGGGACAAAGAGGAACTCAGTGGTGCCCCCGACTGGGTCCCGGGCATGAAGACTGCCCTCTTTCACAGCTTCCGTCAGCATCTGCATGGTTTTGGTCTTTAGGATGTCCAGTGGGAATTCCGGACTGTGCTGGTAGCAGTCATTACTGATGCTAACAAAACTGGGGGACGAGAACTGCATCCGCGGCCTGAGCGAGGTGCTCAGGCCAATCCCTGGGAGGCCGTGCTTCTTATTCTCATCGGGGAAGAGGGTGATGCTCTTCGTCTCCTCTGTCATGGGGACGATGAACTCATTGTTCATCATGAGCCGGGCGGTGGCATAGGAGCTCAGATGGATGTCGATCAGTAGGTCATAGTAGCCGGCGCGCAGCAAACCAGGCATGTACTTGTTCTCAATGGCGTAGAGGAGCTGGGGCTCATCCACGTGGCTGCACAGGGCATGGGCCACCCGGTGGTTCCCAAGAGCACACACGGCTGAGTAGAGGCGGAGAGTGTGATAGTGAAATTTCAGCAATTCCTCCTGCTCGGTCAGCTCCAATATGTCGACAGATCTGTGCAAGGCAGAAAGAGAACGGTAGCAAGATTAGAAATGGACCATTAAAAAAAGTCTGAATCAGAGAGAATTCTACGGATGTTATAAATTCCAAAAAGCTATGGGAATAGACACTAACTTCTCCTTTTAATTTTCTATATTGTGTTTGATGGTTGCATAGTTGTCTTTAATCGCTCATAGGTGTTTTACAAGTTTCCTTCCACAAAGACATTGGTGTTGTGTTGAAAATTTCTCACCACTAATGCATCTAGGCTCTCCTTCATGCTCCATCCTCATACCAAGAATCTGGGCACCTCCTTTAGGTATCTGGGTTTCAACTTGACCCTGGGACTGTCCTCTCAGAATCTGAGCACTCTTTGGAAAATTTCAAATCTCCTTTTTCGATTGGCTAACCTGGTTCAAGAAGCAAGAAAGCTTTGCCTCAAAAATATGTAAATAAATATTTAATGCAAGAAATGAATTTACCTGCCCAGATTAATTTTCCTCTGAATTTCCTTTATTTTAAAAAGTCTTTATTAAGACATACTTTACATACTATATAATTTACCTATTTAAAACATATAATTTAATTATTTTAGTATTTTAACAGAGTTGTGCAACCATAATCATCATCTAACTTTAGAATATTTTCATCACCCCAGAAGGAAACCTAGTGCCCATCAGCACTCGCTCCTCAGTTCCACCCCCATCCTTAGGTAACCACTCATCTACTCTCTGTCTCTAAAGATTTGCCTATTACGGGCTTTTCATGTACATGAAATCATACGTGCAATATGTGGTCTTTCGTAACTGACTTCTTCACTCAGTATAATGTTTTCATGGTTCATCCATTTTGCAGCACGAATCTGTACTTCATTCTTTTGTATTGTGGAATAATATTATATGGATATAACACATTTTATTTATCCGTTCATCAGTTGGTGGACATTTGGGTTGTTCCTACTTTCTGATTATTGTGAATAATACTTCTAAGGACATTCATGCACAAGTTTTCGTGTGGTTGAATGTTTTCATTTTTCTTGGGTGTATCTAGAACTGAAATTCTTAGGTCATATGTTAACTTTATATTGAATTTTTTTGAAGAACTGACAAAATGTCTTCCAAAGCACAGGTTAACTTTTGAAGGTATTAAAATAAAAGAAAAATGCCAAGCATGTCTAAAGATATAAAAATGGACATAGCTTCTACAATTGTTTTTAAGATTAAAGACTTAAAATAAAAGGACAACAAATATGTTTATCTGCATTGTTTTCATGCCTTGTTTTTATTTAATTTGTGACTGAACTTTTTTATGGTATTTTGGGAGGTTAATCTTGGTCCAAATCTTAGAAACAGCTAGTTACTTGATAATAAGTCTGCTAAAATGAAATCTCTGCAATTTAATTGGCTATCACATGGAAAAGCTGAAAATCACAAAGCTACCTTTGAGTATTCACTGTAGTTTATATCATTAATTATTACTGCCTAGAATGTGTATAAGTGTGTTTCCAAAGCTGTCAAAATATTTTCACTATTTTCTTTCATTGAAATCTTAGTCTCAGTTTTCACATCTCTAAAATGAAGGACTGAACAAAGTGATTCCTGTGCTTCCATAATATCTCATAATTCTATATTGCATTATTCTGCTAAGTCGTATATCACATTGTAGCTATACTTGTCTGAATTTTTATCTTGCCATTGTAGTCATAAAGAAAAGTGAGTGAAGGCACCATATACTTAACAATGTGTCTTCAACTGCAGTATAATAATTTTTTTCAGTGACAAAGTATTGAGAAATAGATTTAAACTTGAAATATGCAGAATAATGACTCCATTCCTAAAAGAAATTAGATCTTTTAAAATCTCATTTGTTTCTACAGCACAAGAACACTTGGACCCAAGTTTAATTCCAAGTGTCCCAATCAAATAATGACTCCATTCCTAAAAGAAATTAGATCTTTTAAAATCTCATTTGTTTCTACAGCACATGAACACTTGGACCCAAGTTTAATTCCAAGTGTCCCAATCAGACAGTCAAGGACACACAGAGCTGACCTGTTTTCCTCGGGGATATGAAGAGACATGAACTGCAGAGGATCCAAACACTGCACCAGCCAGCCTTGGCGTTCACTTATTCGAGAGACATCTACTTTCAAAAACTGGTTTGGCATTCTGCTCCACAGGACGTGGGATAGGAACTGCACGTGGAGACGTGGAGGGCACTGGGGCACAGGGTTTTTGTGCTCACTCTTGAATAATCCCGCCGAAAGAGGCATCACATTCTACGGGATAGGGAAGCAGAGATGGAATGATTTATAACATCCCCTGGAGTTCACAAAGTAATGAATAGGATTCTGCACAGGAAAGAGACAGTGGAAGTAAGATACACTATGAGCATCAATATAGGAATTAACAGAAATTGGATTGAAAAGCTCCTGAAAGGCCAAGTGGAAGAAACAGTATAAGAGAAAAATACCTAAAACTTCAGGACAGGCAAACGGGTTTGAGATGTTTCTTTTCCATATGGCACAGGGAGATGCAGGTGCAAGCATGCATAACCACAAATCCTTCATGCTACCTCACTAGCCTGGGCTCTTGGAAATTTGGTGAGCCTTTAGGAACTTTCAGTGCCAAGCTTCCTGAACGAGAGGGTCACATCCACTTGGCTCTCTCTCTCTCACTGTCTGTCCCCTGTCCCCACTTCATCCTTAAACCACTTCCCAATAGCTGCAGTATACCAGTGATAACTCAAGAGATACACGTGACTACCAACCAAGGAAACAGAATTAATTAGGCATTAACTAATGCAATTTATTTCTCCTCCAACTCCAATATGCAGCTTCAGCCATCCTTAACTTCTCTGTCTGATCTCAGGGAAAAAAAGGCCTCTACTTTGCCCAAAGCTCATTCACTCATTTATGATCTTGATGCCACCCCTGCCTGCCTCTTCTGGGACAAGATGAAAACAATGATCTATTTCTGCATGACCTTCAATCTCTTCTTCTCTTCTCCTTCTGCTCTACTGCATTCCCTAGACTGCCTCATCCTCAAACTCCTCTCCTATTCTCTTCTACTAATGAAAGGAAAAGAAAAAAAGTGAGGCACTGTTTTAGGCAGTTAGACTATGTCCATGAACAAAACAAAATCCCTGCCCTCCTACAGCTTCCATTTTTAAAATAAGTAAGTAAATTAAATGGCATTTTAGAAGAGATGTCACAGAGGGGAAAAACCAACCAGACTGAGGGAACCAGAATTCAGGGAAGCAATTATAAATAGGGTGATCTGGATGGGCACTGGTAAGAAGGTGACATTTAAAGAAAGATGAAATGGAGAAGACCCATGTGGATATGCAGGGGAAGAAACTTCCATGCAGAAGAGATAGTGCAAAGGACCTGTTAAAGAAGTGTGGCAAGTGTGAGGAGGAGCTGGAGGTCAGAGTGGCTGGAGTAAAGGGGGAAGAGGGACAGGAGATGACATCACAGAGGTAATGCAATGTCAAACCTTTTTAGGGACTCAAGGACTATTATAAGAGCTCTGAGTTTTATTCTCAGTCAGATCTGATCTGACTCATCTTTTAAAACAGTGAGAATCACTAAGATTGTTGTATAATAAAAATATGGGCAAGGAGAAATTAAGGAAAACCCATTGGGAGGCTACTAGAGTCTTCCAGATGAAAAACAACAGTGATCCATGTGCTGAGCAGCAGCAGCAACACTGACAGACCTCAAAAGGTGGAGGATCTAGGCCGGCCTGGTGGCGTACTGCTACAGTGCGCCGCTTGGGAAGCGCTGCGGCTGAGGGTTCGGATCCCACATACAGACTGGCTGCTCACTGGCTGAGCGAGGGGCGGGAGCAACACCGAGGGTTGCGATCCGTTGCCGGTCACGAAAAAAACACAAAAAGGAAAAAGGTGGAGGATCTGCCCGGGACAGACCTAGAGTGTGGAATGTAAAGGAGGGGAGCCAGGGATGACTCCAAAGCTTCTGGTCTGAGCCACTGGATCTGCTATCACCTGACATGGGAAAGACAGCAGACCAGGAAGGTGGGGGAGGCGGGCGGGTAATCAGCAGTCCAGTTTGCCATATCCAGTCCATTTGCGATATCTATTAGACATCTCAACAGAAATGTCAAATAGACAACTGAATATACCAGAGTTCTGAGAAACTATCAATATTTTGTCAAATTTTATTAATTTTTTTATTTTTTAAAAAAAGGTTGCTGCTTCCTTTCTCACCTCAAATCTTGAATTCACTGTAATTCAGCTTCTCTCATTTTTGCTGAAAGTCTTCTGGCATTGTCACCAAAGCCCTCTTAATTAACAAAGGCCAGGGATTCCTCCAGTCTGAACTCTACGGGCCTTTCTGCGGCATCTGCTGTCTGAGGCTGTTGGCCACACCTAATTCTGGAATTGCCCTCCTTGCTTGGCTCCTTTCTATTGAGACGTCTCTTTTAGCTCTTCTCCTGCATTCCTGACAGTTCTGTCCCAGCCTCTCACACAGGTCTCTTCTCTTAGTTCATACAACCAGGTTCTCTACTCGGTCATCTTCTCTTCTCACTGTCTGCAGTTGCCTGCACATATTTCATTCACTCCCAAAGCTGAATTACAACTGACTTCTTTTTTTTTTTTTTTCCTTTTTGTCTCTTATCGTGTCCGGCAACGGATCGCAACCCTCAGTGTCGCGCCCGTACCAGACCGGGACCGG
>NW_007726593.1:272493-276662 GCF_000696425.1 Galeopterus variegatus | reverse complement strand
GTGCACTGTAGCAGTGCACCACCGGGCCGGCCCTACAACTGACTTCTTGATGACTAAAATATTAATCTCCACAACGGCTCTCTTTTTTGAATACAACTGTGTGTATATATATATATATATGAGTATATATGTTTGCATTCTGCATATGCATTATATTATATATATGTTTATTGAGCAGATACTACGTATAAGGCATTGCTCAAGATATTTAATTATATTATTTTAACTCCATAAAACAGATACTGTAAATTCCATTTTGCAAAGGCAGAAACTGAGATCACATAATTTAAGGAACATGTCCAATGTCCACAAGCCAGCCTGGCAAAACTGTCCACTATGTTCACCCTGATGTGTGCCTGGCATCTCAGCTTTACAGTCGCAAAATTAAATTCAGTCTCTTTTCCTAAATTTCAACAAGCTCTTCTACTTGTAGCATTAGCATGCCGAAGTTTTCCAAAGTAAAAAATTTAAAATAATCCTTGATTCTTCAGTTTCCTTGAGTACCTGAATCCAATTCATTGATAAATTCTATAAACCCAATTCACTGTCAAATCCTATCACTTTCTCCTGTAATAAAACACTTTCTCACTTCTCACTTCGTCTCCGTTTTGACTTTGTGGCTCTCATCTCCATTGTCCATGTGGGTGGTACTAAACTGTCAATACCTGATTTCCACCATCTGCTCTCACCCGTGTCCACCTCCACACTACTAACCAACATATTTTTCAAAAACAAGTCTCAGTATGTTCAAACCCCTTCTTCAAATTTCCAATGAATTGCCACTGTCTAAGCCATAGGTGCCAACTTCTTAGCATGGCACACAAGGCCTTTTCAATATGGACTTGGTCTCCCTTTTGTCCATGTTAATCTCCAGCCACATGGTGGAAGGCATCCTGGGTTACAGTCACACTGAATTTCTTACCTTTGGCACTTTTACTCTGACATATGTTTGCTTTCTCTTGAATGCCATATCTCTAGAATGCCCCTTCCTAGTAAATGTGCATAGAGACCTCCTATATAACAGCCAGTAATCAACCTAAATGTCACCTTTTCTTTTAGCCTTACCTGATCCATCCTTTCCAACTTATTTGTTCTTTCGCTTATGTTCCCAGAGTACTCTATACCAGCTACTATTCTAGGTGGCATGGGTTCAGGTCTTTGAGTCCATTCACTAGCTTACCTATGAGTTCAATGATTACTACACTGTGTGTAATGTGGCATTTTTTGCTCTGTATAGGCCTGTTTTTATTAAATAATATATTTAAGATGACCAAAGAGAAACCCTTTCTAATTAATTACGTTACCCTAGTATCATGAAAGAGATTTTCAAACATGGCTATCTTTCCTTTAAAGAATAATTTGTTTGATTCATATCAGTATTAATAAAATACTAAATTCATTTAAGAAGAAATAAATGCTATGCCCTAACCAAAATAACACAAATATAATACCAGGAATGAGTCTTTCTTACCTTTATTCTTCCCAATTCAAACTGGAAAACATTGGGACTTGTCGCTTGGGCAAAAACTGCAGGAAATAATTTTGTACTTGGCTCCACCTTAAAGAAACAAATGAATTTAATAATATTAGTAAAAGAAAAAAGACAAAGAAAAAATATTTTCCTTATAACAACTAAGGAACATTTTACAGAAGGAAACCAGAGACTCTTCCTGTCTTTCATATAGATATCCTTCAGTACTCAGTTGGCGTATTATATTACTATGTGAATATTTTTGGAAGAATGAACTACCTGTTTACTCTGAAGTGCTTATGGCACTTTCATTATTCAACAGAAGTAAAGACACATTATCAACTCATTTCCATTTCCATTTTCTTTTAGCTTCTAATTTACTTTTTGATCTTCTGCAAGGTGTTGCCCTTGAATGGGGAAAACGGTTTTCCTCCCTGGAAGCGTGAGGCCCTCGCTGACCATGTACCTGATAGTAGGTGCTCAGCTCCTTGCCATTGGCGATGAAGGTAAGCAGCCCACTGGTGGCGTCCACCACACAGCCGATCTCCAGCCCGTTGTTGTTGCGCCCTTGCCCAGGACTCATGCTCTCGCCCGCACACACCATGTAGCAGTTGCTGCGTTTGATGCTGAATTCCAAAAAAAAAATTTTCATCTTCGTACGACCACAGATATAAGAGAAAGCAGGTATATCTTGCAAACTAAACCTAAATTATGCTGCGCAAGCAACAAGCTCATGCTGTAATGGACAGGTGCACAAGGGCCCGATTCTGTGGTTCTGAGCAAAACTCCACTGGCCGCAGTGGACATTTGGAATCAGGCCTGACACATCTCTGAATTTCACACCTAATGGAGACAGGTCAACAAGTTTGAACCAAGAAAGAACTGACCTGCACCTTCTCTCCAAAAACTCAAACCAAACTGGACCATTTTCTGAGGTTCAAAAAAGTTTAACTATTTTAGAATCATCCAAATTTGTAATTTCATGGGTATTTGTGATATCATGGGTATTTTTTGTGTTTTTGTTGTTGTTATTGTTTGTTAGCTATTTGCTGGTTTTTTAACCACTTGTTTTTAGATAAGAAGTATTTGTTTCCAAACACTCAAAAAAACAAACAAACAAACAAAAAAAACCCTCAGGCAAATTCTACATGAGCCATCAGTTATTCATTATATTTAAAATTTGGCTAATGTAATGCCCCTTCATCACAATTCCTGGTGATCTGTTATGAGAGACAGACAAATAGAATACACACAAAATCAGTGATATTAACAACAACCCCCACCTGATTTTCACCTTCACCAAAATCTTTAATAGAGATGGTAACAAAGTTAAGTAATTGGAGCTTCATCTCCATTCCCTTTCTCTGCCACTACACAGTAAACATATTAACAAGACTAGAAAAAAAGGCCAAAGGCAGGCAAACAGGAGGAAAAGATCAAAAAGACTGGTAAAGTCAGTTCCTAAATAGTCAAATGCAGGCTGTGTTTTTTTGCACTGTGTGCGTAAGATTCAACGACCCTTCCGTATCCTCTGTTTCCTACACCAAAACCATCAATCTGTTATCCCATCGCTATATTGAGTTCTTATACTGCTGACATCTCTAAAAGTTAAATGTGTCCCCAAAGAATATTCCTAGAGACACATGGTTTTGGGTCCCATACTAATGCTCTTCATTCAAGATTTCTGCTAGGGCCCTGTCTCAAGAGCTAAGTCCATTACGTTTCATGTGTTACAACCTGAGGGCAGGAGAGTAAGTTTCCCAGTCACCAAAAGCATTGGTGCAACATTATGAAGGACTTTCTTTTCTATGAGACCTGTCACAGCAGATCAGAGAGGACACATGGGCATAAAGGGTAGAAGCAAATGGTCAGATCTTCTCTTGTCTTAGTCTGCAAGGAAGATAGCTTTCTTCACTTTTTTGAAGGTTTGGTTTGAGTTTGGTTTGTTTTACAAATGAAAAAAGATGGCACAAAAAGTGTAACTGACTTACCCAAAGCCACACAGCGAGTCAATGGCAAAGCTGAGGAAAGAACCCACTGCTCCTCAGTCGGAGTTCAAGTGTGTTCACCTGTTCTAAACTAGCAGCCCACACTGTCTTCACATTTTTCTCCCACCACAGAGCCAGTTCCCAAGATCCAGATCGGACTATATCTTAAATGCCTCACATTCACCCATCTCTAGTCCCTGAAACAAAGGCTAAGTATTGGTAACACAAGTGGTTAGTCATGTTACCCGAAGGAAGATGATTATTACCCAAAAAGGAGGCACTGCTCTTACTGTATAAAGTTTTTCACTTTTAATATATTTAGATTCCTCACTGGTTTGTGTGTGCAGCAAAGAGGACATTGGCATTAATAGCTTGATTATATTTTTCCTATAAATAAAAATATCCTGGACACAAAATCCAAGAAAAAAATACCTAGGTTTACCAATATTTTTTTTCACATGTCATTCATATGAAAAATTGAGGAAAACCAACCTTTCATGCACTTTTCCTTTTTCATCTCCCAGAGTAACTGTTACAGTACGAACTCTGTCCAAGTCAAAGCCTGTATCATACTGATGAAAATCTGATGTAATCCAGCCCACCCAGACATTAGCAGGTTCTTGTCCAGGAAAAATCCTCACTGAGTAATAGTACTGTCAAGACAACAAAACCAAATGTTAGAAAAGTAAAACAAAACAAAACAACAAAAC
>NW_007726593.1:270470-271978 GCF_000696425.1 Galeopterus variegatus | reverse complement strand
AGTACTGTCAAGACAACAAAACCAAATGTTAGAAAAGTAAAACAAAACAAAACAACAAAACTTTGAGTGCAATGTTAATTGTTGTCTGAGTCTTTGAATTACCTAAAATTATAATCATATTTCTTTGATTAAAATCATTTGGCTGAATTAAAATGTTATAGGCAGAAAGAACTGACACTGCGAAATGAGAAATGTCTTATACCAGAGATCCCGAATTAAATCAGAAATAATGGAGAAGACAGAAAAGATTCTATCTGAGCAAACATGCTAAATAATCTGAGGCTTTTTATACTTCCAACTATGTGTGTATGTGGGTGTGTAAACTGCATGTGTATGCACATGTACATACATATGTATATGTACATATATACAGTATACGTATGTTATAAAATCATCAATCAGTTAGGTAGGTGAGCTCAAATTCTTCAGGCTTGTGCAAGTGCACTAATCTGTGCTAAAGTTTTTATACCTGTCACCTGCCTCTTTGCTTTGTCTTTCCTATCTCTTACATATAATATTTTGATACATCAAAATCACTTGGAAATAGTTCAGATCTAATGTGAACAACAGATTCAAACATGGGAGCATTCTATAATGGACACAACTATATATTTATTCCATTTGGCATTTCAGGAGAAGTAGTTTTGAAAATGTAAAATGGCAGAGAGCAAAACTTGACCTCTCACAAAATACGATAAATATTCTTCCTTTAGACAATTCACTAAGATAAAGGAAATTGTATGTACTTGGAAAAGTGAAGTGGCAAATTAAAATTTTTCCAAAATCGGGATTATAGGTGCCATTAAGTCTATTTTTCCTACAATAGCTCTTTTATTGCATAATACACACCATATTACATACACATACACAATAATTTCTTATACTTATTTCAAATTTTCAGTCCCTTAAAATATGTATAAAAATACAAGTGAAAAATTTTTGAAAAAATAATGTTGCTAAATATGACAAATCAAAAGTACACTGTTTAAGCTATAAAGCACACTTATTGACAAATAGAAATAAATGACAAAAGCTGCAACCTCATACCGTTGACGTCTGCATCAAGTAATCATAGTCGTCCCGATCATCGGCAAGGACATCTTCAGTGAGTCTTGCAGAATGGCTTGTGCTATAATCTGGCTTTGTTCTTCTAAGCAGAAATCTGAAATATATTAGACAGCTAGGAATAAGCAGCATTAAAATGTCCTGCCCACTTCAAATATGAGCACATAATCAATTGAGTTGTCTTCAGCCAGGGTGATTTCACTCTTTGGGGGACATGTGGAAATAACTGGAGATATTTTTGGTTGTCACAAGTGGAGAAATGAAATGCTACTGGTATCTAGTGGGTGGAGGCCAGGGATGCTGTTAAACATCCTTCAATGTCCAGGGCAGCTCCCACAACAAAGAATTATCTGACCCAAAATATCAATAGTGCTGAGATTGAGAAATCCTAATTTAGTGAAAGAAAGTAGGATAAAATTACTTGCCTTTTTGATCATAAAAAA
>NW_007726593.1:269489-270326 GCF_000696425.1 Galeopterus variegatus | reverse complement strand
AAAAAATACTATTTAGAGAGAACACTCTTTAAATTTCAACCAAGAATGTAAATATAGACATTGTAAAAAGTGACTCTTGGGATAGATTGTATGTCCTCTAACAAATTAGATGCCCAATGGGTTGCTTTATTTTATACTGTAGAATCTTTTGCACAAAAAGGAGGAGAAGGAGGAACAAATTAACACTGGGAAACCCCTTACCCTCTCCTGCAACCCTCTCCAGATAATAACTGCATGTTTAAAATCATGTTGTACAGATTAATGACCTTTGTTTCAGACGAGAGGGCTTTTCCTGAGCATAATCTTTGTGGTTATTAAACTCTGGCCTTGTAGCTTCTTTGTCAACACGATCGGGCACCAGATGGCCATGAGCTGTTTTCATAAGAACTTCAAAATCAGAATCTGCATCATAGTCCTCCAAATCATTCTTTGGTCCAAAGAGGCCAGCACCAGGGAGCCCTCCAGCCACACTCTTGGAGAAGACCTCTGCGCACTCGATCGGCATGCTCAGACGATAAAACATGATATCAGTGCTGCTGTTCTGAGAACCAAAAGACTTCTGCGTGATCTTTAAACATGGGGAACTGTCTATGGTCCCGTCTATTCTGGTCACCTAGCAAATGAAGAAGCAGTAGTTCACATTCTTATCACCACTATCAATCTCCTGATTCTAAAAATCACTAATGCACATCATGTTTTCAGAATCCCAAACACAGCCCACACATGGCATCATTTTGTAAGAAATGATTAAACATAGAGTATTGCATTATGTATATATTCATAGAGTTCTGCTTCTAACTCTAAAGATGGTTTGGGAAATTCATGTTACAACTGTAC
>NW_007726593.1:266489-268019 GCF_000696425.1 Galeopterus variegatus | reverse complement strand
TCCCAGTGTCCACTTGCAGGAGATCCCACCCTACAGCCTCCTTGAGGAAGAACTAAGTGCCGAGGGGTGTGGTTCCCTTTGCCTTGCCTGTATACACACACACACACACACACACACACACACACGGATGAGGGTACTTCCAAAAGTTCATAGACAAGAACTTTTTGAAGTACCCTAGTGTGTGTGCACACAAATTATGTATACATCTATATCTATATCTATATCTATATCTATATATAATATCTATGCATTAGCAATGAATGATGGGCAAACCAATAAAATATTTCATAAGCTAATTTAATGTATGGCAGAAATGTTAGCAAATCTTTTCACTACTGAATAAAAAGGGGAAACTGTATTAACTGTTAACTATTTCTTTGAGTTTTTTGGAATCAATTGTCAAGGCGATGAGATGACATTTTTTGGTAGGGGGATTAGATAATAATTGGGTGCATCTTCATGTACTCTTTTATAACATTTTACACAAATGTTCAAATGGTCAGCACAGTAAACAAAATCAGTATTGGAACGTAAACTAGAAATTAGAGAACCTAATTTGTAGATCAAAAAAGCAGTGGATCCTAAGAAAACGCCAACAATTTTCATGAGAATTACAGTTAGTTCTACCATTATGATTTACACTTTTTCCCTTGATGAAATTAGTGGCAGTGAAAGCAATATATAACCCACAAAATAGCAGAAGATGATAAAAATTACATCCAATAATCCACAATGATCTCACCCAGTTTCTATTCGTTAATATGTACTCAAATAAATGGTTGTATAATAGGGATACCAACCAGGAAGAAAGAACACATCCAGCTGTGTTCAAAAAAGTGTAAATGACGAGTTTCTAATTAAAACTAAAAAACTGAAGCGGTGTCTATAGCTGTGACAGCTTTTGAAGCAGTAGACGAGGCAAGTTGTTTTAAATATGTGTCCCCAAAGGAATCAAAGAAAAANAAAAAAAAGTCTTCAGTATCATTAATAAGAGTTCCTGTGAGTACAAAACTACCAAAGACATTGCTCCAGGACTCCTTTGTGAGAGCTGTCACCCTAGAGTGAGAACAAGTGTAAACAGAAAGAAAACACTGACATTAGGTATTAAATGTAAGACCAGTATTGGGGGCTGTAGATAAGTCCCTTCTCTCACCCCGGCCTTATTCTGTGAAATGAGATAACTGCTAAGCAGCCCCTGGTCCTCCAGGGATCCCAGTGTCCACTTGCAGGAGATCCCACCCTACAGCCTCCTTGAGGAAGAACTAAGTGCCAAGGGGTGTGGTTCCCTTTGCCTTGCCTGTACACACACACACACACACACACACACACGGATGAGGGTACTTCCAAAAGTTCACAGACAAGAACTTTTTGAAGTACCCTAGTGTGTGTGCACACAAATTATGTATACATCTATATCTATATCTATAGATATATATATATAATATCTATGCATTAGCAATGAATGATGAGCAAACCAATAAAATATTTCATAAGCTAATTTAATGTATGGCAGAAATGTTAGCAAATCTT
>NW_007726593.1:262947-264906 GCF_000696425.1 Galeopterus variegatus | reverse complement strand
TAGACGAGGCAAGTTGTTTTAAATATGTGTCCCCAAAGGAATCAAAGAAAAGGATTGGATAAATACAATAGACGGAGATAGCTTGAACTTCATTAGCACAAACTGGCAAATCTAACGTTCATTTGACATAAAGTAGGGGATACCTAGATAGAAACATCCCTTCAGATGATTAACATCTATTTCTTTGTAATTATTTTAGTTGTAAAAAGAGTGCCTAGCCAGTAAGTAAAGTTACTGGATACCTGTACATCTGCATAATAGATCTTTGTGTGTTTGTTACACTAACATATAAACTTTTCTGTATGTTTTTATATTTTCATTTAAAAAATTAACTGACTAGTCATATGTGGAAAAATTAACTGACTAGTCATATGTATAAAGATTTATATCCTAAACTGTTCACTACAGCTATGTTTACAATTCTAGAGTACTGTTTTAATAAATACTTTTCTTTTCCACAAGATAAAATGTTATTTAGCCTTTGAAAATTTGGTCTTGAAAGGTTCATTAATATACAGAAAATATTCACAGGAAATACCATTTAAAGAAAGATATAACACGGTTTATTTCTAGATAGGAAAATATCAGGATTTTTATCAAAAAGTTTCAGAGTAGTGGGATTTTTAATGCTTTTTTTTTTTTTCCTCTCAATTTAATGAATTTTCTTCAATGAGTATGTATTTTATTATAAANAAGGTTCATTAATATACAGAAAATATTCACAGGAAATACCATTTAAAGAAAGATATAACACGGTTTATTTCTAGATAGGAAAATATCAGGATTTTTATCAAAAAGTTTCAGAGTAGTGGGATTTTTAATGCTTTTTTTTTTTTTCCTCTCAATTTAATGAATTTTCTTCAATGAGTATGTATTTTATTATAAAAATAAGTGATCACTTTCATTAAAAAAATTTCACTTAAAAAACAGGACATACCTACATCTTTCTCATAAAGAAATCTGTAAAACTGATGTGGATATAAAATGACTGAAAAGACATATTCTTCAAGTCCTAATACTCAATGTTAATGTGTGGTGAGTTCAGTACCAGAAATACTGCTAATCACCAGAAATACTGCTAATCAAATTAAACTAGTGTTAAGATTTATATAGAGTAATCTGTTACTATATATTAAGAAACTTTCAACGATTCATTTCTTTATTTGACAAATATTTATTGAGCAGCTACCATGTGCCACAAGCTAGTAATAAAAGGTAATTAAGACATAGCTCCTGGACAAAAGGTGCTCATAGCTAATGAGGTGAAAAGACAAGTGAAGAAGTTATACCAAAACAACCTTCCACCCATCTAAGCAGACAGGGTTTAGGAGCAGAGTAAGGGGGAGAGATAGGAGTCAGGAAGGTTTTGCAGAAGAGTTACCATTTTAAGAGGAAGGCAGACAATACTATGGAGTGATTAAGAACACAGAGTTCAGAGTCCAACAGACATATGGATTCAAGTCTTAGCTCACCACTTATTAGCTATTTGACCTTTGACAAGCTATGTAAATTTTCTAAGCTTTAGTCTTTTCTTCTGTAACACCTACCCCACAAGGTTATGGTTTTAAAGTGAGATCCTGTATGCATGTTGCTTAGCATGGATGCTCATGGAACTAAATTTAAAATGGAAATAAAAAAGTAAAAGAAGAAATTAGTCTATCCATAACAAGAGAACGCTTAACTACAATAAATACACAAGATTAAAGATGTGCAGCCATTAAAAATAATCTTTAGGGCTCACCAAAATAAAACGATAGAGAGAGATAAAATTAACGTGGCAAAATTTTAAAAATTGGTGATTATAGATGAAGGGTATACAGGTGTTACTGTACTATTCTTGCACTTATTTGAAGGACTAAAATTTCTCAAAATAAAAAATTATTTTAAAAATTTAAAACTATGGGGCCGGCCCGGTGGCGCACTGCTACAGTGCGCCGCTTGGGAAGTGCGGCGGCGCTC
>NW_007726593.1:253660-262025 GCF_000696425.1 Galeopterus variegatus | reverse complement strand
GGGGACCGGCGGAGGTTGCGGATCCCACATACAGACCGGCCGCTCACTGGCTGAGCGAGGTGCGGGAGCAACACCGGGGGTTGCGATCCCGTAGCCGGTCCCGGTCCAGTACGGGCGCGACACTGAGGGTTGCGATCTGATGCCGGTCACAAAAAAAGACAAAAAAAAAAAAATTTAAAACTATGCTTAAAATGTTTTCATGCCTTTGGATAACACTTATAATATTAAGTTAAAAGGGGGATAATGGAAAACAATTTTTANCACCACACGGACACAGGGCAGGCCTCAGTCACCTCCATCTGTCCAGTACTTTGCAAAGTGTCCTGAAAAATGAAGATGCCGACAATAAATGAAACACCGGGCACACAGGCTCCCTATCAACAGCTAATCTTTCCTGAGTGTTTATCTGATGTTCCATCTCAGTGAACCCTCACAACCATGCAGTGAGAGAGGAATCATTACCACTTTCCATATGAGGCAACCAAAATCTTAGCTTAAATCATTTGCCCTCACAGCTACTAAGTGGCCAGAAAAGAAACCCAAGTTTGGTGGATCCCGAAGGCCATGCTTTAAGCCAGGGCTCAGCAAACTTCTGTATATGACCAGATAGTAGATAATTTATATTTTAGGTTCTGTTGGTCATATGGTTTCTGTTGCAACTACTCAACTCTAAGTCATTGTGCAAAAGAAGCCACAGACAGGATGTACACAAATGAAAGTGGCTGTGTTCCAATAAAACTTTATTTACAAAAGCAGGTGGCGGGCTGGATATGGCTCTCAAGCCTTAGTTTGGCAATCCCTGCTCCAAGTTACTATTTGACATTGTCTCCATACAGGATCAGGTGCCTCCATTAGGCAAATATTTAATAACACCCACCATATGCCAGGGACTGTTCTACACACTGGGGATACAACTAGGAACAGAAATCACAAAGAGGCCATGACTTCCTGGAGCTTACCTTTGAGTAAAAAAGACAGATAATTAGCAAATAAAGAAATGGTTACCAATACATATAATATAATGTCATGTAATATAAATACATAATATAATGTAATATAATATAAAATATAATATAATATAGAGGAAACAACAAATGCTATCAAGGCTGACTGAAAGCTCAGCATACATAGAACAGGACAGGTTGATAAATGACATCACTGTTAATCATTGAGCCACAGCAAAACATGATAACTAGGATCCAATTCTTCATTAGTATGAGGTATGCAGAACACACAAATAGTTCAACACGATAAAACAGATTTCCACAGATGCACACATACACCTAGCATATGGAAAATCTTGGTTCTACCTTCCTGCCCAATGTTCTTGATTGACACCCCTCAAACAACAAAGCCTGGTGATATGTAAGGGGGTTTTTCTTCTAGGCAGTGGATCTTAAATTAGTGAACACGAGCCCAATTGGTTACTTGGGCCTGAGCCAAACCCACCCTAACTATTTGCAAATCTGTTAAAACAGTAGATACAACTTATGGCTAAGCTGCTTCCTCCAACAAAAGACAGATGGCTGCAGCAAATTTTAACTTTCTGTGTTGATGAGCCTCCCTGCTCCAGAGCAGAGGGGTGTGATGAGCTCGTAAGTGCAGCCAAGGAGCTGGCAGTCACAAGGATGTGGGGGTGAAATATAGGCATGAAATCTGTGCTTGGGGCTACAACAAAAAGAAGATAAAGCAGAGTGCCAGCATACCAGGTTTTCCAAAGAACATATGATTTCAGACTTCAATGCTTCTGAAATATACATAGGAATCCACCTGTATTACCCAAAACAAATGGCCAAAAGCAGATAAAAATGGCCAATATTATATGAAAATATAAATTTGAATTTTTTTGATTAGAAGAAGAGGGTAACACTTAACTTGTGGCTTACTATGTGCCAGACAATAGATAAGTACTTTCCCCTACATCATTCAATATTAACTCCATTTTTCCAGATAAGGAGACAACTAAGATGTTAAATCATTCGTCTGAAGTCCTACAGCTAGCTAAATGCATGCCAAAATTTGAATCGAGAATGCTGAGAGGGAGGGTAAGACAAAAACAAACACAAGAAACACTTGCCTTGGATTTTTTAGATCTTTAGAATTAGAAGAGGCATAAAGGATCATCATCAATCAGTGCCTTTATTTTAAGGAAGTGAGAGCTCTTTGCCCAAAATCATACGAGAAGAATTATGTTCAGAATTGGGTTGCTGGGATTCCCCCACTGCAGAAGTCAACCTCACAATCCTGACATCTTCCTTCCTCCAACAAGTGCTAATTTTTACTTAGGGAGATTCCCAACAATAAGTTACTTTCCCGGGTCTGTACTATGATACCAGGTTGCAGAGTGACAGTGGAGACAGGAACATCAGATGTTATGTTGGAGCCAGGCAGGTGGGTGTTTGGAGGGATGCAGACCTTCTAACCTTACTTCACACAATGTTGAAAACTACTCTTCTGGGTAAGCCACACAGCCATCCAGCAGCCTAACTGCTGCAGTATTTCAGCTGACGGTACAGAGAACATTGTGAGAATAGACTGACAGTTCCATGTCCTGGGTTCGTTTTTTTTATTTTTCCCAAAAAAAAGGTAGCATGATAAAATCAATAATAGATATTATTCCCTCTCTTTTTTATTAGAGGTCTTTTCTGCCAACATCCATGCAGTTATTTTAATCACAAAAATATTCCTGTTTTTCTCCCATGGAAAGGAATTCCATGAGGTGTCATAATACCAGGAATTCAGTTTTGCTCTCCATCCCTTCAGGTGGCAGATACAGAATCAAAAGGATTGCGTCTGGATTTGATTATAATCATTACAGGTACAGAATCTAAGAGCCCTAAGGTGATCTCTACTCACAGAGAGATGATTCTCTTACTCGTTTTAAATGAAGGATATGATTAGCTCTTTAGACTACTGGTAATATGAGGTCCTGCCCATAACAGTAAATTAAGAATAGTATTAGATTGGTGGGGGATATAATCATAGATGGGGTGGTGTATTAGTCTGCTTGGGCTGCCATAACCAAGTACCACAGACTAAGTGTCTTAAACAACAAATGTATTTTCTCACGGTCTGGAGCCTGACAGTCCAAGATGAAGGTACCAGCAGGTTTTGTTTTTCTGAGGCCCCTCTCTTTGGCATGCAGAGGGCAGCCCTCTGGCTGTGTCCTCACATGGCCTTTTTTCTGTGCACATGCATCCCTGGGTCTCTTCCTCTTCTTATAAGGACACTAGTCATACTGGATTAGGGCCTCACCCTAAGACCTCAGTTAACCTTAATTATTCTTTAAAGGCCCTATCTCCAAATACAGTCACATTGAGGGTAGGGATTTAACATGAGTTTTAGAGGACACGATGCAGTCCATAACAGGTGAGATGGAGACATGGTGTGTATTCAGGATGCTGTATCCACAAACAAACACATCTCCTCCAAAGCCATGTCTGCTGAGTCCCAAGGAACCCTGGAGTTACGCTAAGATCAGAAAAGTTTGAATTCTACTTTATATGGAATTTCATTTAGTACTCCTTCAAGGCATTTCTTCCTTTTTTTAAATAAGTTGGGATTTCACACACCTCAGAGGAGCCAAGCACTAGCAAAGTCAGGCATGCAGTCATTCTCAAAGTAAGAACTAGCTTGCCCTGCATCAATTCTTCCAGAATACATGTGGAGCACAAGTATTTTTTATATCAGAAAAATTCTGTGCCTCATTTTCCCTATGATGTCAATGTGTTAGGTAAATGAGATATCACCTGCATGTTTTCATTGACATTCCTTTGTCTTTATTATTTTATTTTAAACTTTATTTTTGCTATTTTTGCTTTGCTTTTCTTATGCCAAAGTTTGAATTATGTAAATACTGGGTATAATATATTTTGTGAAGGAATCTCGAGTTTATAAGTGACAGATAAAAAAAAAAAGCTTTAGTAGAGCGAGTAGACAACCACATTGAAGAACAAGGTGGAAATACCTTCACTTGGTTAGAGTGTGGTGCTGGTAACACCAAGGTCAAGGGTTCAGATCCCTGTACAGGCCACTCACCAAAAAAACAAAACAAAAAAGCAAACAAACAAACAAAAAAGGGCTACAGGACCCTTCCCTTCCCTGAGGTCTCAGACCTAAGGATGGGGACAGGGAGAGCCACTGAGGGAGAGAACACGCTCCCCACTGCCNTTGGTTAGAGTGTGGTGCTGGTAACACCAAGGTCAAGGGTTCAGATCCCTGTACAGGCCACCCACCAAAAAAACAAAACAAAAAAGCAAACAAACAAACAAAAAAGGGCTACAGGACCCTTCCCTTCCCTGAGGTCGCAGACCTAAGGATGGGGACAGGGAGAGCCACTGAGGGAGAGAACACGCTCCCCACTGCCACCACGTTATCAAAACTGCAGAATGGGAGAGAGACTTCACTAAGATAAATCTCCATAAAAGAGGCATTTCAGCAGTATGAACTCCTGTTCAGAAATCTTCGGAGCGGAGTTCTCTTGTGTAGAACCTGGAAGGGAGACCTCCCCTTGGAGACAGGATTCCAGAGAAGGAGGCAATGGGAGGCACCAAAGAAATATGTAAGACAGGAGACAATCAAACACCAGGGAGCTGAAGAAGAGGGAGAAACACACAGAGGGGACGCTCGTAGACAACCACATTGAAGAACAAGGTGGAAATACCTTCACTTGGTTAGAGTGTGGTGCTGGTAACACCAAGGTCAAGGGTTCAGATCCCTGTACAGGCCACTCACCAAAAAAACAAAACAAAAAAGCAAACAAACAAACAAAAAAGGGCTACAGGACCCTTCCCTTCCCTGAGGTCTCAGACCTAAGGATGGGGACAGGGAGAGCCACTGAGGGAGAGAACACGCTCCCCACTGCCACCACGTTATCAAAACTGCAGAATGGCAGAGAGACTTCACTAAGATAAATCTCCATAAAAGAGGCATTTCAGCAGTATGAACTCCTGTTCAGAAATCTTCGGAGCGGAGTTCTCTTGTGTAGAACCTGGAAGGGAGACCTCCCCTTGGAGACAGGATTCCAGAGAAGGAGGCAATGGGAGGCACCAAAGAAATATGTAAGACAGGAGACAACCAAACACCAGGGAGCTGAAGAAGAGGGAGAAACACACAGAGGGGACGCTCGGGGCTGTGTGGGACACAAGGCCATTCGTTCTGCCTGGGGAGCTCCCCGTCCACACAAGGCACCCTGCCCAGAAGACAGAGGCTCCTATTGTGACTTGTATCTTTGCCCATTTCTTTCTGTGCTAAAAAATGAGAAACTGCTCTGATTTCATCCGCCTGAACTCCAGATCACACTTCCTTTCACCTTGTCAGGAACTTCACTTTGGTGCTTACCTCCTCTCAGACCTTTACCATCCCTCCTTATCTACTACATTGTTCCCCAAGCTCCACGTTCATGTTCATGAACCTGCTGTTTCTTCAAGAATCTCAAGGGCAAAGGAGTGGACGATGGATTAGTTATAACTTTTGCTCATGACACACTCTCATCCTCACCTACTTTTACTTATTTAGTTGGTCCTTTTTAAATACTATCACAAGCACCTACTAACCCACCACCCGATGGAAAAACCAGAACCTTCACAATAGCCTACAGTTACCCATGTGAACCCGACCTTCCCATTTCCTGCCTCCCTCCACCTGAGGAAATCATCACCCCAAATCCTGAAATAACATTCTTATTTTCCTTCACATGTATTTTTAAATATATATTATACTTTGGTTGTTTATAACTTTTATAAAAATGGTAACGTACTATATGTTACTATATTACTTTCCTATTGCTGTTATAATAAATTACCACAAATTTAGAGGCTTGAATCAAAAAAAATCTAATATCTTACACTTCCGAAGACCAGAAGTTCAGAATGAATCTTACCGGGCTGAAATCAAGGTGTCTACAGGGCTGAGTTTCTTCTGGAGGCTCTGGGCTCTGGGGAGAATTTATTTCCTGCATTTCTTGCCTTTTCTAGAGGCTTCTAGAAATCTCTGGCCTCCCTTGACTCCTGGCCTTTATCTCTGTCTTCATATCTTTCTCTCTCTCTCTCCATCTCTCTCTCTCTCTCTCTCTCTGTCTCTCTCTCTCTCTCTCTCACACACACACACACACATTCTCCTGCTTCCTTCTTATAAGGACCATTGTGATTACATTGGGCCCACCCAGATAATCCAGGATAATCTCCCCATATCAAGATCATTATCTTAATCACATCAGCAAAATCTTTTCTGCCAACATGTCCACAGGTTTTGGAAAGTAGGCCACGGGCATCTTTGAGAGCATTATTTGGCCTACCTTAGTTATTTTTCGGGACTTCCTTCCTTTAAATCTCATATCATCATATATCACCGTAGCTCCCAGTTTATTCATCCATTCTCCTGTGGGTGTACATTTGTTTGGTACCTGGCTTTGGCTGTTCTGTTCCTATGACCATTCTTGTACATGTGTCCTGCTATTGAGACACATAAATGTGATTGAGAAACTGGAGTAGTATTTCTGAGTCACGGGTACGTGAATATTAATTTTCAGAGATACTGGCAAATTGCTTTTCCATGTGAAGAGATCAATTTGCTCTCCTAAGAACAAGTAAAAGAAATCCTGTGGATGCACAGGTCTCTAACATTGGAGGTACTGTTAGGCTTTTAAAAAATTTTTACCAGTAGAATGGATATAAAATGGCATCTAATTCATTGATCATTAATAATAATAAACATTTCCTTATGTGGTTATTGCTCATCTGAGTTTCTTCTTCTATGAAATCCCTGTTCATGACTTTTCATCATTTTCTTATTGATTTCAGAAGTTCATTATATTTTTTTAACCTTAATATTTTTTTCAGTTGTACACATAGTGAATAGCTTCCCCCCCCAAAAAAATTGTGTTTCCACTTCCTTTAAGGCTTTTCTTTGATGAATATTCTTACATTTTTATAGACAAAGTTATCAGTATTTTCTTTCATAGTTATTAGTTTTTGTGAGTTTTTTTGCTTGTTTTAGTGTTAAAAAAAATGTGTTCTACACAGTACTCTAAAAGATTTGCCTATATTTTCTACCAGGAGTTTCAAAGTTTTGTTTTTTGACATTTAAGACCTCAGTCCATTTGGGTCTGCCTGTCATATATGGCATGAGGAAGTGATCTAATTTCATCTTTTCCATACAGATCCCCATTTTTCACAATTTTCCCTTCCCCAGCACTGTGACACACTACCTAGTCATGTTCTAAGTTTCCAAACACATGCTGGTGTGTTTCTGCCATATCTGTGCCATTGGTCAATCTGTCTGTACCTACAATAACACAACTCTTTCTTAATGACTATAACTTCACAATAAATCCTTACATCTTGTAGGATATATAACCCCAGCTCTTCTTTGTTAGAAGTACCCTAGATATTTTAGCACTTCACTCTGCCACATACATTTCAGAATCATCATATAAAATCGCAAGGAAAACGTGTTGGGATTTTAATTTAAAAAGCATGATCTATAGATTGAATCTATAGGTCAATTTTGGAACTAATATCTTAAGGCCGTTGTCTTCTCCATGAATATAATATATAAACAATTACTTCCTTGATAATAAACCTCTTAATAAAGTCAATCATCTCTCAATAAAGTTTAGTGATTTTCTCGTTAGAGTAATACCTGGTTACTGACAGCCTCTGATGCTAAAGTAAATAGTATCGTCTCTTCAATTTAGTTTTTTATGTTTCCTATTAGTATAGAAATACTATCCCATGAAATTATTCCTAGTAATGTCTGTAGATTCTTTAAGATTTTCACTGTAAAAAAACTACATTTTCTGCAAATAATTATAGATTTGTTCCCTTTATTACAACTGTAATAGTCTCCAATTTCTTTTTCTTGTCATATTACAAGGTTAAAAAACAATTTAGAAACATTTTTTAATACTGTAATATACTGTGGTTGCTAAAGAACTAAAGGTTTTATATGTGTTTAAATTCCTCTTACACCTCGCCTTTCTTTGTATCTATGTCATGCTTGATTTGGCATGTTTCATCATTTTCATAATTCCTTCTTATTGCTACAGATAACTCAGACACATACATTGACTGTTAAAGCAATCAAAATAACTATGTAGTAAGATAGATGGAAATACATATCATATATATAATATATACATGGATCTCAGATTTCTGCTAGCCCTGTTCTTGTCAAAAAACTAACATGATGAGAATTGTCTCCACTAGTTTCCTGAAGAAGATGTATATGAAAGGATGCTCCCTATAAAACTCATAACTTGGGACGGCCCAGTGGCGCACTGGACAGTGCGCCGCTTGGGAGTGAGGTGGCGCTCCCGCCGAGGGTTCGGATCCCATGTGGTGACCGGTTCCCACTCACTGGCTGA
>NW_007726593.1:251916-253226 GCF_000696425.1 Galeopterus variegatus | reverse complement strand
AAAAAAAAAAAAAAAAACAGCTTTGGTCCTAACACTCAATGTAAAATAATCTCTGGTTTTGGTAAAATGCATTATACTATAGATGCATCCAGAGAGCTCCTCCCAGGTTCTTGGTCTGGAGCAGGTATCATAGCTTGACTGGCTACTAGACCTCTGTGGGTAAAAGCTGGAATGTCAATTATGTTATTAGGCAACAAGGCTTATGATAAAAATGAGTCTTTGTTAGTTAACTTCATACGGACTTGGAGAATTATACATACACCTAAAATGATGCATGCTGAAGAGGAATCCTTGAGCCACTGGCAAGCCATGGATCCTTTATCTCTCTGTGTAGACTTGCACCAAGGCCGGTCTTATGAGTCTGAAAGTTCATTTGAATCTAAGAAAGCCCCTTGATCAATGTATTACTTTTCTATTGCTGTGGGACAAATTACCACAAACTTGGCAGTCTGAAGCAAGACACATTTATTATTTCATAGTTCTGTAGGTCAGAAGTGCAAGCATGGTGTGGGTAGGTTCTTTGCTCGGATTCTCATGAGTCTGAAATCAAGGCATTGGCTTTGTCTACACTATCATCTAAGGCTCAGAATTAGCTTTCAAGCTCCCCGGTTGTTGACAAAATTTGGTTCCTTGTGGTCGTCTAACTGAGGTCTCTTTTCTTGACAGCTATCAACTGCGGGCTGTTCTCAGTTCCCAGAAACAGGACACAGGTCCTCACCTCGTGGCCATCTTGATACCACAGATGTTTTCTCCTTCAAGTCCAGACAGAGAATTTATCTCACACTTTGGGTCTTTCTGACTTCTGGAGGGGCCCAATCCTTTTTAAGGGTTCATCTGATTAGGTCAGGCCCACACAGATAATCTCTATTTGATTAACTTAAAGTCGACTGATTAGTAACCTAATCATGAGAGTGACACCCAACCATATTCACAAGTTTTGCTAATGCTCAGGAGAAGGGGGTTACATAAGATGGTGTGCAACCCATGGGGCAGAACTCTTACTGGCAATCTTATAATTCTGTCTACAAGAGTGGGCACTTCAACCCCTTTTCCTGGGTTCCCCCGATAATGATCCTGAATGTTTATCAGTCCAATGGAGAGATGAGACAAGGAAGGAAGAATTCATGGAAAAGCTTATCAGGAACTCTTCCTATTTATGCCTGCACTATTCTTTTGTTAACATTACAGCCAGAGGGATCTTTTAAAAATGAAGATTCAATTAATCCTTTTGCTTTCCTTAAAGATACACTGAGGAGATTTTTAAAAGCCAAATAGAAGGGAGAATCATAAAAGAGGATCTGCCACATAGA
>NW_007726593.1:249701-250897 GCF_000696425.1 Galeopterus variegatus | reverse complement strand
TGAGGAGATTTTTAAAAGCCAAATAGAAGGGAGAATCATAAAAGAGGATCTGCCACATAGACAAAACAGCCTTTAAATCCTGAAACTTCCACTCCAGTGGGTCGCTCAGTAATGCTCTTGACCTTGACTACATAAGTCCTGGTCTTTTGAGAGGAGTTGTGATGATGAAGGAGTCTTACTCTCCTACCAGAGGTCAGTGTCTCTCAGGAACTTGTTCTTTGCCCAGTTAACATATGAGTTTTATGGTGGGTTTGTGGCCACTGAGGGATATTACAGTCCCTATTTGGGGAAGAGCTCTGAAGCTTCTTAGAAAATCCCTAACTGCATCTTTATGGAACAACCCTATCCTCACCCAGAACTAGCCAGATGGCATATCTCCACCTGAATTTAACTGGATGACCATATCAGTCTTTCAAAGACTTCTGATTTTCTTTTTGGTATTATCTAAAAACAACTTACATTGGTCAGGGTATCACTGCAGTCGTGTAAACTGGACAAAAGAATAGAGAGGTCAAAATATGCTTATCTATGTTGTCTACTAAGCTGACCAGATCGGGATCTACAGTATGTGTCTGGGTATGTGCATGAGTATGTACGTACATAAATGAGGGTACTTCAAGAAGTTCATGGAAAGGTTTACATTTTATTTTAATTCTATTTTTCCATAAACTTTTGGAAGTACCTTCCTATATATTTTATATACAAATATATATATATATAAAGTTCTTCACATTTGTCCATCTTCCCACATAACTATTTTGATTGCTTTAATAGCCAATATACATGACCAAGCTGCTTCTGTAGCAGTAAGAAGGAATTATGAAGATGGTAAAAAAATGCCAAATCAAGTATGGCACAGACATAAAGACAGGATAGGTGTAAGAACAGTTTGAAACTAGAGCACTTATGAAGCTTTCTTAGTACTTTAGCAACCACAGTATATTCCCATACTAAAAACATCTGTTGCCCTAAATTAACAGTTTTTCAAACTTGATCCTTTGAGCCCTGGATGTCTCAAAGGCTATCTCTCAGTAGTGACAGGTAAATTAAGGACACATTTTAAGGAAGCTATGTAAAGTTAATTCAGAGGCACTGGGGGAGGAGAAGAGAGATTCCACTGCTAAAAAGTACTGGCAGGGCCGGCCCAGTGGCGCACTCGGTAGAGGGCGGCGCTCCCGCCGAGGGTTCGGATCCCA
>NW_007726593.1:247914-249165 GCF_000696425.1 Galeopterus variegatus | reverse complement strand
GGCGCACTCGGTAGAGGGCGGCGCTCCCGCCGAGGGTTCGGATCCCATATAGAGACCAGTCAGCTCATTGGTTGAGCGTGGTGCGGGCGCGACACCGAGGGTTGCGATCCCGTTGCCGGTTGCAGTACGGGCGCAACACCGAGGGTTGCAATCCCGTTACCAGTCACGAAAAAAGACAAAAAGGAAAAAAAAAAAAAAGTACTGGCAAGTCATACTCACGGATAAACTCTGATATCCTTTCTACAGCAGAAAATTTAGATTTTTGGCTGACCCCAGCAAAGTTAGTAGTTGATGCTCATGGCTACCTAAAGCTTACATCCTGCCTTGAAGACCAAAAGGACACTTTGCCAAAACCTCCAACAAAAGCCCAACAATATAGAACACAAAATTTTCAGACAGTTCATCAGAATTCTATATTAACTTTACAACAGAGGTATTGGTATAAGGTTCAAGTCATTTTTTAAGTTTGAAAAATTCTGTGAAGTGTAAAGTCAAAAACCAAAATGTTTACACAAATGCCCCAGAGTCTACCTCATCACTGCAGTGCTGACTTGTCTGTGTGGCTGGGCTGTACCATTAACATTGGTTATGTGCTTCAGTAGTGTGGATGGGCATTCTGTGACTTTGTATATTCTGTGAAATATTTATACAAACAGAACTCATACATGCATTGAAAGATTTTTAACTTCCAAAGAAGAAAAGCATAGTAGCCTAGTATTTTTGAATAAATCCAATTAGAAAAATAAAATCTCTGGTCTTATCCACAGTAGTGGACATATAAACAAATAACACTGAGAAAAACTCTCCCTCCCACCTTCCCCTTGATACTTTGACACCTCTAAAGACAACACCAGATAGGTGGTGGACAATCAGTGTGCCAGTTTCACCACCCAGAGACACAGGAGTTCAAAATACAAATTGAGTTATAAAAATTTAAAATTACTACTATTTATGCAAATCTGTTTGGGAAATGATGATTATACCTGCTCAAAAGCTTGCTAAATGAATGAATACAGAACTCGATGCAATAATAAGCTGGCTAACCTTTGGAGGACCAGTGACAAGTTTATAGAATATTAAAAATACTGATTGAGGTATATGTAACTTAAAATCCAAGACTTTATGTATTCAAATATATTTATATTTATACATGGAAATATATATATATGCATATATAACAGGATATACTAAAAAGCCATTTTTAAAAATGTGTTGGCTCATTTTGAAATGAAATATTTATGTAATACTTTA
>NW_007726593.1:246318-246978 GCF_000696425.1 Galeopterus variegatus | reverse complement strand
AAAAGCCATTTTTAAAAATGTGTTGGCTCATTTTGAAATGAAATATTTATGTAATACTTTATTAAATGCTGTCTTGTTTATATACTCCAGAGCAAAACTGTCCAACAGAATTTTCTAAGACAACGGAAATGCCCTATCTGTATGTCCAGCAGGGGCACCACTAGCCACCCATGGGTACTGAGCACTAGAAATGTAGCCAGTGTGACTGAGAAACTCAGTTTTTAACTTTATTCAATTTAAATTTAAATAGCCCCACGTGGCCAGTGGCCACCACACTGAAGCGCTGCTCTGGAGAATCAATGCCTCTCCCTGCTTCACCAGTGCCTGCCACCTTTCCTTACAGCCCTGCTCAAAGGCTGGCTCAGGGCTCCACGGGCAGAGCTATTTGCTTTCTGCATTTCTGTACTTTATCCACTGAACAGAAATTATACAAGTGCCACCTCCCCTGGAAAACCACAATCTACATAAAGACAGGACACCGTCTATTCATCTTTGCCACTTCAGCATCCAGCAGGGGCCCTGAGCCATTATAGGTCTTCATTCTGTTTTTGTGAAATGGATGGACAGAAAGAGGCTGTAAGCATCTGATTAAACAAGGAAGTTCTAAATGAAAATTCAACAATTGTGGAAAACTATCCTTTTGTCTGCTATTTACTTTTT
>NW_007726593.1:245461-245973 GCF_000696425.1 Galeopterus variegatus | reverse complement strand
TCAAGGGCTTCTGATCAGATCAGCCACATGGTGCCCTTGAGATTTGCAGCTGCAGCTCCTCTGCTCACTCACCCTCCTATGAAGAAGCCTGGTTAAGAAGCATCAGCACAAATGGCATCATTGTGCTGCAAACTTAAAAACAACATGCAGTGCAGAGCACTTACCATCACCAACATCAAAGTCCTTGAAAGCCAGTTCTGAGCCTGAATCATCCAGCAGGATCTCGCCGTTCAGTGTGAACATCATGGTGTGTTCATTCATGTCGACCATACACCCCACCACATCACCTGCTTGCCAAGCACGTCCATAGTGCTCGTTGCCCTGGTGCCACCGCTGGGCCTGTGCAAGACAGAAGAGTCCTTTGTCACAGAGCAGGCCAGTAGAGCATTACCCACTCACCACTCCCCAGCATGACTCTCCAGCAGCTCATGACCTCCAGCCAGCACATCAGTTTACTGCAATGTCCTAAGCAATATGATGAGGTCTAGGAATTCTCAACCCCTCATAGTAAC
>NW_007726593.1:231238-244460 GCF_000696425.1 Galeopterus variegatus | reverse complement strand
ACAAATTGTACTTTTTAATGCTATCAAAAAGCATTAAAATTCAGAACCCACTTACCTAACTGTGTTGTTCTTCCTACCCCACCCACACCATGCCTGTCCCCTAATTCAGGATCCTTCCTTGCCTGTGGTCTGACTGGGGGTAAGGGATATTTTACCTTCTTAGGGATAGCTGCTGCTCTGGTTTGTTACATCTGATATTGAGAAAGAATAAAGCTAAAGCTGACTTTTATCTGTTACTTTATTTTTTAAGGTTTAAATAAAGTTTGTTAATTTGACCCTCCCTAAAAAAGGTGTTAAAAATTAACATTTGAAATAAAAAAACAGGATTCAGGAAATGTGATGTTTCAGAACAAAGGGGTCAGCTGTCCTAATTTCTAGCCTAGAAATGTTTTCCCAAACAGGATATCCCACACTCAGAATATCCATATGTCAAATCTCTTCATGAGTGCTTCTTTGTTATAACTTCCTTTTTTAAAAATCAAAAATAGGGGGCCGGCCCGGTGGCGCACTGGATAGTGCACCGCTTGGGAAGCGCAGCGGTGCTCCCACCCGAGGGTTCGGATCCCACATATAGACTGGTTCCCGCTCACTGGCTGAGCGAGGCGTGGGAGCAACGCCGAGGGTTGCAATCCCGTCGCCGGTCCCCGGTCCGGTACGGGGGCGACACTGAGGATTGTGATCCGTTGCCGGACACGGAAAAAGACAAAAGACAAAAAAAAACAAAAACAAAAACAAAAAATCAAAAATAGGTATTTCCCTCATATGAAAAGGAATACAAATTCACTGAAGAAAATGAGAAAATAAACATAAGGTAAATGAATAAAATATTTATAATTTTATCAAACCAAAGTGATGATTATTATCCTATCGTGGCTATGAACATAAACAAGGTTACTTCAAAAAGTTTGTGGGAAAATAGAATTGAGAGGTAACATAAACCTTTCCATGAACTTTCTGAAGTACCCTCATATACATTTTTAATTGTAAAATATTTTATACATATAAAATAATCTTTAACCATTTATATGATATAAATAAATTTAAATGATATAAATAAGCACCTGATCAGCTTCTATCCAGCTTAATAGAAACTATTAATAATACTGAAAATGAAAACTGTTTGTGATAATAAACATAGCCTTAAGCATTCTTATGGTTAAGAAATGTTTATGCCTATCATTAATTATTGCTTAAGGATGAATTCCTTATAAGAAATTGCCATGTCAACGTGCATGTGTATTGTCCCTCGTATGTGTGTGTCTTCAACACTTTCACAGACAAGGATGATTCATCTTTTTGATAATTGAAGAAGCAATGCTTTACTTGGTTCATTTCACTGTGTTCATGGGATGGAGAAAAGGATTTTGAGACTACAAGAACAAAAGTTTTCCTACGAGCTCTCTTCCTGAGTTTGTGGTATGGAAAGTACTGCTATTCCTATACTCCCAAAAGGAACAGGAGGGGACACCAGCCATGGCAGTGTGGGAGCCCAGGGCAGGTAGGTGCCCCTTGAACAGCAAAGTCCACTGACCTTGAAGCCATCAAAGGCAAAGGCACGTTCATCCGAGCCGAGCTCCTGATCTGGCTGACACCCCGGCCTGCTCCAGCCAACCCTCATGTCTCCAGCAGTGACGGCCTCGAACTCAAAGTACCACCGTCCCACCCTCACCGCATAGGTCTTCTCGGCCCGGAAGATGCGGAACCTCTCCCCGGTACCGCTGCACACTTCGGCCCTGGCAGCTGTGGATTTGAAAGAGATTCTGGTGGTCATTACAAGGCAACTTGAAAGAGAAGGGAGGACTTCACATAACTTTAGTAATGAAACCTACAGCGGCGATGATAACGTTATCTTCTCTCCCTGTCTTGTGTCACATTTTACCAAGTGTTTTCTTATCTATGATCAGCCCCCTCAGATGGAACCAGCTTGAAGACTGGAGATTACACTGTGAGGCCGGTGGTGTTTCCTCCATGAGCCCCTCTTAACTATCCTTCCATAGAAGAAAACTACAAGTGGCTTGGTGGTTCGGTTATGGAAAATGAGATGAACTTGAAGACAGGGGTGGGAAGAAGACAATAAAAGAGATCTAAACTGCTTTGCCTAAGAAATGAATAGATATTTAAGGGTTAGAGAGAAGAGGAAAAGAGCGGCCATGCAGTGAAGAGAAAGAGAGAAACGCGAGAGAAACTAGACACAGCAGAGAACAGTGACCGATGACAAATTTCCCAAAAGGATGGCTAAGGGATTCACAAATGTGGTGCAGAACTTCTCCATTCTCCCACATCCTCACTGTTACCTGCTACACATACACATGTTTTCTTTAAGAGATCTGGGGGAAAAAGTAAAAGGGCCAGTATGAGGACCAGTGCATGGCAATGGGAAGAAAGTATCTGTGGGAAATGAGATGCCAGCAAGATTGAGAGAGCCAGAGGGGGCAGCCTCAGACGGAGGAATCTGCAGCCAGAATGGCCGGGAATCACAGGCAGTGGGCTCAGGGTCCACCAAATTGATACGTCGAAGGAAACAGTCACCTCAGGTAAGATCTGGGCTAGACACAGAGGAGGACATGTCAGTGCCAACATCATCACACAGCTCCTAAGTGGCAGAACTCGGGATCCCCCACATGCCATGGCCCTGTTCTCTCTGCTCCTCTGCCTCCAGTAGCGACACAGGGTTAGCAGGTACTGGTTAAATACTAGTTCTCATCTGTTCCCCTTTTAAGATTTGGGCAAGACCTTATAAATAATAAAAGTTTAATCATAGTTTAACTATTGGTTTGGTCTGACCAAATTAAAACTATAAAAATAATTGGTCACCAATATACACACAGTTAGATCACATATAACAATTTAAGATTAGGCTAAAGTAAAGGAGTGAAAAGAACACAGGCTGTAGCATGAGGCAGCTCCCTGTTATTGGCTTAGTGAATGAAATGATCAATACTGCTTTTCAATAATGGTGGTGGTGATTATAGAACTAATAAAAAATCCCAGTTTCTCTTTCTCCTGTTATGTTTCCAGGACATCAGGACTTTACAAGTATGCGCATGGTGCTCAAGGAACGCACACGAATTTTAATATTGGCTTAAATCACATCCTTTAGAAGGAAATTTAGTAACCAAATATAACTGATAATTTCCTCAAAAGCCCACTACAAATTTCTCTTGGTGTTAAGACATACCACTGGTCCCCTCCACTAATATAGGAAGTAGAAATGGGGGACTGTACAGAGAATGTGCAGCAATTAGAGGTAATGACAACACAGAATTTCTTAGTCCCAGCATTCCTTTTCCCGACCCCAAGCTGCAGGACCGTTCTTCTGTTCACTGATGATACTCATCCTGAACTTGAAATGAACATGCTATTCATATCCATCATGCAAGGGACTTCACGGCAATGTGCTTTCTTTTTTCTTTTTTAACCTCCGTGTAGTTCATAGCTCATAGTCTATATTTCTTAAATTAGTTTAGCGTAGGCTGCAGCCATAATTTAAAGAAGCAACAGCTTAACATTCTGTTTCTGGATAAAATACTTATACAAAATGAAAAGCTGTATCCACAGGAATTAAACAAACAAAAAAATCCAGGGAATCTGTAATAAATCTCTTTTGCACAACCTATAGCTTCAAGCACCTGAGCACAAAGTGCTCCATAAACACCCGCCAAACTGAATCTAAAATCAAAGACTCCCGAGCACTGGGTACAGCAGCCCAGGCAAATAGCTAATGGCTAGCACCTGGTCAAAGGCATAGACTGCTCCCCCAAACATGCAATTCTTATGCTTTGCTTATGATTTTAAACACGCTGTATTGATATGTGTTTGGTAGGCAATTCTAACTCATGCAAGTGTATTATACACATGATTTTTTATATTGTTATAATGAATATAATAATAATAGACGATAAAAAAGTTAGCAGATATATTCTTAACACACATTCTCAAGGCTGTTAGCACTGAAAGTAGAAGAAATTCAGAGATTATACCTTTAACAAACCACCTCAAGATTAAGGACGAAGTCTGAAAAGAGACCGTGCTCCCAGAACGCCACAGACCCGGCACAGTGAGAACACACAACCCATGACTGATCAAACAGGGCCCGAAGTAAATTTAGAAGACATGGACCACTAGAGGGCAGTCGAGATCTAATTATGTATTAAACATTGGCCTATAATAAGCTATAAAAGAAGGCAGGCTAGTCTCTAAAATTTTACACTGATACCTAGAGTCCTTTAGGTTCATTTATATATTGCTTTAAAAATTATTGGCATTAACCAGCCATAGTTTCAACCTCCTGATACTATTTTAAATAAAGCAATTCAAAATAAAAGCTTGTTATGAATAAGAATAAATTCCATCTTAAAATGTTTTAAAATATTATTGAGAACAATACTCTAAAGATACTATAACTCAGAGTTCACATTTAATCAAGAATATGTTAGCATCTGCTAACAAACAAGAAATAAATTATAACCCTGATTAGTTACAAAGGATAGAATAAATTAATCAAACTTTTCATGCCCTTAACTTTTTAAAATGTCAGCTACGGCAGTATAGACAATTATAAATTAATGTTTTGAATCTCATTGTAGCAAATACCAGACTTATTTTGCTTTATACCAAAAATCTGCCGCATCTATCTTTTAACTTCCATTTCCACCATCCTTGTTCAGAAAAACACCATTTTTCCGAGGCCTCCCAACTGGTCTCCCGACCTCCAAACACTCCCCCATCCAATCTGTTCCTCCCACCGTTGCCATGGTTACTCTGCTATTGTAAACCGGGATCACACATCAAGCTCTTGCTTTAAAACTTCCTGGGCTGGTACTACTTGCAGAAATGTATCCACATTTCTTAGCTGGGTTTTCAAGATATTCTTTATTTTTCCTAATCCTTCTACCTCCATCCATTACTGTTCTCTCCCCACCTGTACCCTATATTTTAGCCTGACTAGACTATCAACCATTCCTCAACTCTTTCTATATTTAAGCATATCAGATTTACCTTCCCTCTGGCAAGGAAGTCCTTCCTGGCACTAATATCTACTTGTTGACATTTTGATTCCTTCAACATCTAACTCAAAAACCAGTTTCTCCCTTTACTCGTTCCTCCCCTTGGAAAATTCATCTTTCTTATGAGTTTTCCATAAAGGTCAACTGTATACTTACTATGAGGTGGGTATGCAGTTGGATTCTAGGATATAGCGGTAAACAAGAAACGTGATCTCAGCCTCTATTGTGGAATATATAGCACTAGCTTCATGGTTCATCGCTCCCGTAAACTGATTACGATTGAATCTTGTTAATCACCCGTCTATGGTTCTCTCTCTAAATTCTTAAAATTCAGACTATACTATTGTCTGATCATCATTTTTCCTCCCATTTTTCTCCTTTCCTTTTACAAACACATTCACTCTTCAAACTCATTAGATTCCTTCCTTCTTTCCTTCCTTACCTATATAGCTTTCCATACCTTCTTTACTTACTTCTAAAGTAACAGGGTGTAGCTTTACCCTATTACTCCTGTACCTACTTGCTCTGTTAACCCGAATTCCTGTCCAATTTTACAGTCTTAGTTCTTAATATCCATATTTGCTCTGCTGAGCTTGCTGGAGAAAATACGAACACAACAGATGGGCACCACTAACTGAGTCTCCAACTTCAACTGGACCATTAATATTTCTCGGCAACCTCTTTATCTGTTTGCAGTCTGTTATCTGTTCTGTTCCTCAAAATGGCTATTTCTAATCTATATTGCTGAATGACATCACCAAGAATTACAGACTAAGGCCCTTTAAAATCCTCCTCTCCACAAAATCAATGAGAACATAGGTAAAACTTATCGAAATCAACTTTTTCAGAGCTCTGGAAATTAACTGAAGGTTGGCAACAATCCAGGGAATTTTTATTCAATGAAAATGTCCAAATGTCAGTGAAAACAACAAACTTGTTTTAATTTGCTCCTGTCCCATACTTCCACCCCCGATTCCATGGTATTTTGAAAACCAACAGCCCCTCAATCACAGTGAAAACGAGCCACCTAGAAGCCTCTGGAGCAGGCAGAACTGACTGGAGCTCTTCCAAATCCCAGTACCCAGATGACTGTCATTCTTTTACCTCTCTGGTACTTCCTTGGAAAATCTCATTTGCAAAGCTTGTCCTTACTCCACCTGACTTAGAGCTTGCCCAGTGTAATTAGTCTCTTCCCTAGGGATATTTGTTGAAAATCATCAGAAGCAATTTTTTAACATTGCAGCTTCTTGAGGTACCAATGATAGTTGAGACAAACAGATGACCAAGAAATCTAAAAGGAAAAGCTGAGGAATTAGGTGTCCATAGCAAACTGCAAAAATCTCCAGCATATTCCTGGGACTCTAGAAGGCCATGTTTATGCCCAGGGCTGTGCAAGCATTCAGAAAAGACCTGAGCAGGCCCTCAGCTCCCACTTCGGGAAGACCTTATGCCTCTGCATAAGCAGCAAACTGCATGGTTGAGTGTTGAAAGCATGTCCCTACATACACATGTTGCCCCTCACTCAGCAAAGACTGGGAGATTTTATCAGTCCCAGGCATTTAAGGAAGTCTCTGTCCTATCACTAGCTGACTACTAAGCTAATGAAACAGACTTCAGTGGCCACATGAAACAAATAACACAAACTCTACAAACCTACTTTAGAAAAATCACTAAGCAAACAACAAATAAAAAAAGCACAACAAACCCTGGGGTAGGGGAGAATCAAATAAAAAAAAGCACAACAAACCCTGGGGTGGGGGAGAATCCAGAGTTGCAACATTATATTATTTAAAATATCTAGTTTTCAACAAAAAATTTTGATACATGCAAAGAGACAGGAAAAGTATGTCCCACACCCAGGAGCAAAGAGCAGTCAATGGAAATCATCACTGAGGAGGCCCAGATGTTGGACTTAAACTAGCTATTTTAAATATGTTCAAAGAACTATAGAAAACCACGCATAATGAACTAAAGTCTGAGAATAATGCCTCACCAAATAGAAAGCATCAAAAATAGGTAGAAATTATTTTTTAAAAAGAACCAAATAGTAATTCTGGAGTTGAGAAGTACAATAATGGAAATTAAAAATTCACTAGAGGGACTCAACAGCAGGGTTAGGCTGACAGAAGAAAGCATCAATGAACTCACTGGTAAATCCATTGAGATTATCAAGTATGAAAAACAGAAAGAAAAAGCAATTAGGAAAAATAAACAGAGCTTCAGAGGCCTGTGGGATACAATCAAGCATACCAACACACACACAATGAAAATCAGAGCAGGTGAGAGAGAGAAGAAAGAACGTTTGAAGATATAATGGCCAAAACCTTTCCAAGTTTGATGAAAAACAGTAATTTACATATTTAAGAAGCACAATAAACTTTAAGAAAGACAAACTCAAAGAAATTGAAACTACACATATAATAACCGAACTATTCAATGCCAAAAACAAAGAGAGAATTTTGAAAACAGCAAGAGAGAAGAGAGAAGGATCCTCAAAAAGATTAAAAGATGGTGTCTCATCAGAAAGCGTCCATGCTAGAAGGCAGTGGGGTTGCACATTCAAAGTGCTTAAGGAAAAAACTGTCAGCTAAGAGTTCTATACCCAGCAAATCTTTACTGCTCTCTTCAAGGCTTCTAACCCACTCCAGCCCTCCTTGACTTTTCCACCTTAGCAAATAAACTCACTTTCTAATTTAACCAAAAAATAGGAATTGCCCTTGGCTTACTCCTGGTTTTCCATGCACAAAGGTTTCTGCATTCTGTTAAATGTTTACCTTTCCCCCTCACCACAGGACAGCAAGTGTTCTCCCTTCCAATAAAGCCAATCCCTTCGCCTATGTTCTGAATTTCATTCCCTCCCACCTCCTCATACACCACATTTCACCAAGCTCCTTTTACTCCTCTAGTTTCAACCTATCCTTTTCTACTGGTTCTCTCCCTTAGCATGAAAATGTGCCCAAATTTCTCCCATTAAAAAATTAAATCTTTAACCCTCTGTTTCTATCTAGCAATAGTCGCAGGTTTATACTTAACACATGTAACCAAGCCCTAGTATCTCTTTCCTGTTGTCTCACGTGCATCTCAAACTCATCAAGTTTAAAATCAAACTCAGGGGCTGACTGGTTAGCTCAGTTGGGTAGGCTGCAGTGTGATAACACCAAGGTCAAGGGTTCAGATCCCCATGCTGGCCAACCACCAAAAAAACTAATAATTAATTAGTTAAGTAAGTAAGTAAATAAAATCAAACTCAGAATCTCCCACTACCCCATCTCCATCTGCTCCAATTCTTGTGTTTCCTGTGAATGTGGATGTACTTGACATCCACCACCAACCCAGAAACCATCCCAGACGCCCCATTTGTCCTTCTGCTTCTACATACAAATGTCAAAGAATTTTCTCCTGTTCTCTCTGTTCACAGTCTAGCCAAAGATCAGGCCTCCAACAGTCCCCATCTACACTTATTTTAGCCACCAAACTGTTGTTGTCACCTTCAGTTTTGTCCACATTCAGCCTGTTCTCAAAAGAGCCACCAGAGTCATCTTTTAATTTTTTTAAAAAATGTTTTTACTTTAATCCCTGCCTTCTCTACTTCATCTCCTGCCACTTCTCTAACTCCACTCTACGTATGACCATACAAAGCTCTCTGAAATTCCCCTTTGCAATCCCCCCTTGTGCCTCCAAGCCTTTTACATAGACCAGTCTCTCTGCCTGGAACACACAGCCTGGTTGACTCCTACTCACACTTCTAAATTTTACCTTAGCTTACCTACTTTCATGGTTTGAAAATATGTCTACAAACACTTTGTCACACCTCCACTCAAAAAGCACAGAATTCATTTAGTGACTCACGTCTAACAAATAGAAGATAATGGAAGCAATCGTAACAGGCATTGCAGCTTCCTCCTCCCACTTGGTCTCAAATTATTCACTCTGGAAAAGTTAGCTGCCATGTGAAGGCACTCAAGCATCTCTATGAAGAGGTCTATGTGGCAAGGCTGTGTCCATCTGGCTGTGCCTATCTGGCAGTGTCTCCCACCAACAGCCAAAAAGGAACCGAGTCCTTCAGCCAAAGCTTCTGCAAGTAAGCTGTCTTAGTACTAAATCTTCCAGCTCTAGTAACACCCTCAGATGACTGCAGCCCTGGCCAACTTGAGAGTAACCTCCAGAACCACCCAATTAAGCTATTCTCAAGTTCCCCTAATCCACAGACACTTTGACATAACAAGCTTTTGATGTTTTAAGCCACTAAGTTTTGGAGCGGGGAGGAGGTAATTTGTTACACTGCAATCAGTAACTAATATACCCTCTCTGAAGATGTCCCTCACATCACCAAGCTGAGTTAATACTCTATGTTGTGACACTTGGGCATACACTCATATCATCTGGTAGTGTTGGCAACTTAGTCTATCTTCCCTGTCTACACTGAGAGCTACATATGAACAAAACTGTCTTATTAATTCTTGAATCCCCAAAACTAGGCATAGTAGATGTTCAATATTTATGTATTAAATTCAAATGGAATTGAGAAGAATTTCAAATATGGAAGTAAAATGAAATTCAACATGGATTTTATAAATATAAGCATCTTTTCCTTCTTCTTGAAATTCATATAATTCACAAGAAAGTAGGTAACCATAGGTAGCAAATGTGATGTCCACATGGGTATTAGGAAGATAAAATTATGTAATGGTTGTAAATAATTAAAACCCTATATATGTCATCAGAATAACATCTTACTTATCCAGCATCATCTTGGAATAAAGTTCTCTGTAAAAGTGAATATATCAAACATAACTGAAGACAGTTTATGCCCTAAGTGATTATATCTTAAAAATATAACTATCATTATTGGAAATGCTAGCCAGAGCAATCAGGCAAGAGACAGAAATAAAGGGCATCCAGATTGGAAAAGATGAAGTCAAACTGTGTTTCCTTGCAGATGACATGATCTTATGTATTGAAAAACATATAGACTCTGCCAAAAAANAAATAAAATCAAACTCAGAATCTCCCACTACCCCATCTCCATCTGCTCCAATTCTTGTGTTCCCTGTGAATGTGGATGTACTTGACATCCACCACCAACCCAGAAACCATCCCAGATGCCCCATTTGTCCTTCTGCTTCTACATACAAATGTCAAAGAATTTTCTCCTGTTCTCTCTGTTCACAGTCTTGCCAAAGATCAGGCCTCCAACAGTCCTCATCTACACTTATTTTAGCCACCAAACTGTTGTTGTCACCTTCAGTTTTGTCCACATTCAGCCTGTTCTCAAAAGAGCCACCAGAGTCATGTTTTAATTTTTTTAAAAAATGTTTTTACTTTAATCCCTGCCTTCTCTACTTCATCTCCTGCCACTTCTCTAACTCCACTCTACGTATGACCACACAAAGCTCTCTGAAATTCCCCTTTGCAATCCCCCCTTGTGCCTCCAAGCCTTTTACGTAGACCAGTCTCTCTGCCTGGAACACACAGCCTGGTTGACTCCTACTCACACTTCTAAATTTTACCTTAGCTTACCTACTTTCATGGTTTGAAAATATGTCTACAAACACTTTGTCACACCTCCACTCAAAAAGCACAGAATTCATTTAGTGACTCACGTCTAACAAATAGAAGATAATGGAAGCAATCGTAACAGGCATTGCAGCTTCCTCCTCCCACTTGGTCTCAAATTATTCACTCTGGAAAAGTTAGCTGCCATGTGAAGGCACTCAAGCATCTCTATGAAGAGGTCTATGTGGCAAGGCTGTGTCCATCTGGCTGTGCCTATCTGGCAGTGTCTCCCACCAACAGCCAAAAAGGAACCGAGTCCTTCAGCCAAAGCTTCTGCAAGTAAGCTGTCTTAGTACTAAATCTTCCAGCTCTAGTAACACCCTCAGATGACTGCAGCCCTGGCCAACTTGAGAGTAACCTCCAGAACCACCCAATTAAGCTATTCTCAAGTTCCCCTAATCCACAGACACTTTGACATAACAAGCTTTTGATGTTTTAAGCCACTAAGTTTTGGAGCGGGGAGGAGGTAATTTGTTACACTGCAATCAGTAACTAATATACCCTCTCTGAAGATGTCCCTCACATCACCAAGCTGAGTTAATACTCTATGTTGTGACACTTGGGCATACACTCATATCATCTGGTAGTGTTGGCAACTTAGTCTATCTTCCCTGTCTACACTGAGAGCTACATATGAACAAAACTGTCTTATTAATTCTTGAATCCCCAAAACTAGGCATAGTAGATGTTCAATATTTATGTATTAAATTCAAATGGAATTGAGAAGAATTTCAAATATGGAAGTAAAATGAAATTCAACATGGATTTTATAAATATAAGCATCTTTTCCTTCTTCTTGAAATTCATATAATTCACAAGAAAGTAGGTAACCATAGGTAGCAAATGTGATGTCCACATGGGTATTAGGAAGATAAAATTATGTAATGGTTGTAAATAATTAAAACCCTATATATGTCATCAGAATAACATCTTACTTATCCAGCATCATCTTGGAATAAAGTTCTCTGTAAAAGTGAATATATCAAACATAACTGAAGACAGTTTATGCCCTAAGTGATTATATCTTAAAAATATAACTATCATTATTGGAAATGCTAGCCAGAGCAATCAGGCAAGAGACAGAAATAAAGGGCATCCAGATTGGAAAAGATGAAGTCAAACTGTGTTTCCTTGCAGATGACATGATCTTATGTATTGAAAAACATATAGACTCTGCCAAAAAAACTCTTACAGCTGATTAACAATTTCAGTAATGTTTCAGGATACAAAATCAACACCCAAAAGTTAGTAGTGTTTTTAGACTCCAGCGATGAACTAACAGAAAAGGAAATCAAGAAATCAAGCCCATTTACAATACTTGCCAAAAAATAAAATACCTAGGAATCAATTTATCCAAGAAAATAAAAGATCACTACAATGGGATCTACAAAACACTACCAAAAGAAATTAAAGAGGACACAAAAAGATAGAAAGACATACCATGATCTTGGATGGGAAGAATTACAATCATGAAAATGTCCATTCTACCTAAAGTAATCTACAGTTTCAATGCAACCCCCATCAAAATACCAATGACATTCCCAACAGTAATAGAAAAAGAATCTTAACATTCATATGGAACAAGAAAAGACCCCAAATAGCCAAAGCAAACCTGAGCAAATAAATAATAATAAAGCTGGAGGCATAACACTACCTGACTTCAAATTATATTACAAAGCTATCATAACCAAAACAGCATGGTACTGGCATAAAAACAGTCAGTCAGATCAATGGAACAGAATAGAAAACCTAGGAATCAACCCACCTACTTACAGTCAACTAATCTTTGACAAAGGCAACAAGAACATACATTGCAGAAAAGACTGCCTCTTCAATAAATGGTGCTGGGGAAATTGGACGTCCATATGCAGAAGAATGAAACTGGACTTTTACCTCCACCATATACAAAATCCACTCAAGATGGATTGAAGACTTAAATATAAGACCCTAAACCATAAAGTTACTAAAGGAAAACAGGAGAAACACTCCAGGAAGTAGGACTGGGCAAAGACTTTATGAATAAGATGTCAAAAGCACAAGCAACAGAAGAAAAAATAAACAAATGGGATTATATCAAACTAAAAAGCTTCTGCACAGCAAAGGAAACAATCAACAGAGCAGAAATACAACCTACAGAATGGGAGAAAATATTTGCAAACTATACATCGGATAAGGAATTAATATCCAGAATATACAAAGAACTCAAACAAATATACAGTAAAAAAAAACCAAATAATCCAATTTAAAGAAGGGCAAAGGAGATGAACAGACATTTTTCAAAGAAAGACATACAAATGGCCAAAAGGTACATGAAAAATGCTCAGCATCACCAGTCATCAGAGAAATGCAAATCAAAACCACACTGAGATACCATCTCAACACAGTTAGACTGGCCATTATTAAAAAGACCAAGAAAAACAAATGCTGGCAAGGATGCAGGGAAAGGGGAGTTCATCTTCACTGTAGGTGAGACTGTAAATTAGCAGAGCCATTATGGAAAACAGTATGGAGCTTCCTCAAACAACAACAGATAGAATTACCATATGATCCAGCAATACATACTGGGTATGTATCCAAATGAATGGAAACCATCATGTCAAAGGGATATCTGCACTCCCATGTTCATTGCAGCTCTATTTACAATAGCCAAAATATGGAAC
>NW_007726593.1:228084-230303 GCF_000696425.1 Galeopterus variegatus | reverse complement strand
GGAGAGGGAAGCAAGGGTTTGAGGAGTAATAGACCTAGAAAAGAATAAAGAATAAAGAAAAATCATGATTTGTCATAATGAATATGCTAATAATAAATAATAAAGTTTGAAATAAGTAAATAACTCATTTTGATCATTTTTTTTCTGGCATGTATTGCACATTTCTATGTACAGAGTAAAATGTACTCCCGTTCTTGGATAATGAAAATAATTGACTCTTTCCCTCAAAGACTCAAGGTAATTATTAAAGTCATCATTAACCATTTCTCTGAGCTACAGCGTTTTCGCCTCCTATTTCCTCTTTGGTTATCATGCTGTCATCTTTAGAACTGAGATTGACTTTGGCAGGACTCTCCCTTTATAATTTTCAATGAGTATTAGGAAAGCACTGTTGTGAGAGTTCCTTGTAAATATAGAGTAAATAACTTCCGAAATGTGTGAAATGAAGCAGAGTGGGAGACAGAAGAGAATAGATAATTATACATTTATTAAGACTAGATACCCAAATATACTCATATAGAGAGGAGTGAAAACATGGGGCTATTAAACCATGAGTGACTTTTTTCCCCAAAAGTATATTATCATTATAACATCTTTCCAACAGCAAAAATATATATATGCTCATCTCTCTTACCTAATCCCTTCAGGGATACACAAATGTTAAAGAAGTATAAAGTTAGAGGGAAGCTTGGGAACTGTATGACTATTATACTCTTCCTTTACTGAACAAAGTAGTTGAATTGAATATTAACAAGCATGCAAAAACTCTGTGGAAAGTGCTACAGTATTATTAAGGTATTATTAATAAATATTTGTGTGTCTGATATATACAGCTGTTCAGAAAAAGTACATTTAATAGGCTGTTTCAAACAGGGCTTATGGGGCTTTGAAAACAGAATATATTAACACTACAACCAAAGACTGACATTCTCCACAGGATACCATAGTCACTCAACAGTTTTAAGCTTTCCTGAGGAAATGTAAGACATAGTCATCCATAATTATAATAGTTCGCTCATAGCACTCCATGATTGATGATGTGGGAAAGTGAATAAATGTTTGAATGTTTAGCCAAAAAAAGTACTTTTAAGATCAATTAACTCCTTGAAAAGATTTATAAAATCAACTAATCCCTAAGAAGACTGATCAAGACAAAAAAAAAAGAAAAAAGAAACTGTAAATATCAGGAATGAAAAAGGGGATGTCATTTCAAAATGATCTTATAGACATTAAAAGGATAATAAGGGGACATTAGAACAACTTTATGCCAATAAACATGGCAACTTAAATAAAATGGATTAATTTATTGAAAAGCATAACTTACCAAAACTGACACAAGAAGAAACTGAAAATCTAAATAGCTACCTTATCTATTAAAGAAATTAAATTCATAATCAAATATCTTTCCTAAAAGATAAAACTCTGGGCCCAGATGGTTTCTATAATAAATTCTATCAAACACTTGAGGAAGAAATAATAACAAAACTAACACAAATTCTTTCAGAAAATGGAAGAGGAAGGAATAATTCCTAACTTACATTAACAAGAAAGCATTTACCCTGATAACAAAATCTGACAAGGACATTGCAAAATAAAAAGATATATATATATATATATACACACACACACACACATATATATATACATACACACACATACACACACATATACCAGTATTCCTTATAATGCAAAAATTCTAAAAAAAATGGCAAATAGAATCTATAATGTTAAAAAGGATAATATAATTAAGTAGCATTATCCTAGAAATGCAAATCTGGCTTAATATTAAAAAGTTAATGTTATTCATAATAGCAACATAACACAGGAGAAAAATACATTATCTTCTCAAAAAATGGCAAAAACAAGCACTTGACAAAATTTAACATCCCATTCATGATGAAATCTCCCAGCAAACTAAAAATGAAAAGAAATTTCTCCAATGTGATAAAGAAAATCTATAAAAAATTTGTAGTTAACATCATACTTCATGTTAAAGCACTAAAACTTTTTCCTGTAAGATCATGAATAAAGCAGGATAACCTCTTTTTACCACTTCTATTCAGCATTGTTCTGAACTATTTACCAGTACTATAAATCAAGAAGTAAAAAAGTCACAACAATTGTAAAAGAAAAGTGAGACTGTTAGTTTTTGTCGACCTCATGATTATGTATGTAGAAATCCCTATGGAATTTTTAAAAAATAACAATCAGAACTGATA
>NW_007726593.1:224551-226566 GCF_000696425.1 Galeopterus variegatus | reverse complement strand
GATGATAGACCTAACTGCAAAAGCTAAAATAATAAAACTCTGAAAGAAAACACAAGAAAAACTTTTGCATAGGCAAAGATTTCTTAGGACATAAAACACAAGTATGAAGGAAGAAAATCATAAATGGACTTTAAAATTAAGAATGTTGGCTTTCTAGGACCTCATTAAGAAAATGCAAAAGCAACCTACAAACTGGAAGAAAATGTTTGCAATATCTGACAAAGTTATTATATTCACAATATATTTTTAAAATCACAATTCTATAAAAAGACAAATACAAAAATATGGCCTAGTTATTATACTCCTAGATACTTACTCTAAGAGAAATGAAAGCATAAGTGTACACAAAGACTAATATATGAATGTGCACAGCAGCCTTATTCATAATAGCTACAAACTGAAAACACCCAAATCTTCATCAATAGAAGAATGGATAAACAAATTGTGGTATATTAGTACAAAGGAACACCACTGGGCAATAGATTTTGTGATCCATATAAAAACATTTTGGTGAGCAAAAGAAGCCAGATACAAAAAAAATGCATACTTTTCATGGTGATTATATTTATACAAAGTACAAGAAGCAGCCAAATTAATCTGTAAGGACAGAATTTAGAAAGTAGTTATATTGTTGGGGGCACAAGGAAACGGTGGGATGAAGAAAATGTTGGATATATTTTTTTAGAGTGGTGGTTCTTTTTGTGTATACAACTGTCAAAATTCACCAAACTTAAGATAATAAAAAAGAACCAGTTAGCTTGAGAGCTTATTCCACACCAAACAGCTGTGGAACTATCTTTTTTTTTATTGAAACATAATTGATTGAATTTATCTGTGGCATACAGTGTTGAATATCAATATCTGTGTGCAATATATGATGCTCAAATCAGGATAATTACTATATTTATCATTACAAAATGTAATCATTTTTTGTGGCCCTTTACCAATTTCTCGCTAACCCTCTACATGATTTTGCAACCAGAGGGGAGCAAAATAAAACCAAAATACCATGATCTTGATCTGGAGCTTCCAGGTGGTAGCCATACCCCAGCAGCGTGCGCACAGCCTCGCGCAGGCTGTCCTTGTTTGATTTCTTGGTTCTATCATCCAGAAGAGTGTAGGGAACAAGGCGAGGGTTTCTTCTGTTCTTTACATCCTACAGGAAAAAAAGGTGCACAGTCATCAAAGCAATAACAAGGGCTTTTAGAAATAAGGCAGCTACCAAATACATCAAAATGTAAAGCTTTTAGGTGGTAAAAGCTTCCCATTCCACATCCCCTTTGTCTTAGGCTACAGAAGTTACCAAAACACTATTAATATAAAAGATTTAATCAAATGAATAAGTGCCTCAATTTAAAGCAGCTCCTCTACCGGAGAAGAAAGAATAACAAAAGCCAGCTTCAGTGATCTCTAACCACTCCCATCTTACGTGGTCACAAGGCAATGCGCTAACTCAGAGAATAAGAAATTTCTGAGTGCAGTTAACTGACAAGTCTTTGATCCGAGAAGAGCCAAATTAGCACTCGTCACCCCTCAGTGATTTTGAGTCAACAGACAAGACAAGACTGCTTTCTCTTGTTAAGAGAAAACCCATTGTGTCATAAACAGCCATTCTATGTCCCTCAAATAGCTTGAAAAATATGCATTAGGTTGACTCCATCAACCAATGAAACCAGGCAATACCAGGAGTACTGAAATGACTACCAAACTCATAATTTTTCTATCATATAGAAGTCTCCAAATTTAAAATGTAGTTAAAATGTTGCCGGCAAAGTGTGAGGACACGCTATTTTGCTATTTTGGCAGAAGGAGGCCTAATTTTAGAGTGGGTGCAAAATCTACTTTCAGGGAAGGCATTTGCGTTAACTCCTAAAAGCACTTAGCGCATTGCCACTTAGGAAATTACTTCTTTCCACTTGCTCACTGAGACTCTACTATAGTATTTGCCAAAGTTTCCATATTTCAAGAAGCATCATCAATTCTTAATGGACTTTGGCATAAAGAGGAATTGAGAA
>NW_007726593.1:185004-224397 GCF_000696425.1 Galeopterus variegatus | reverse complement strand
GGTTGACTCCATCAACCAATGAAACCAGGCAATACCAGGAGTACTGAAATGACTACCAAACGCATAATTTTTCTATCATATAAAAGTCTCCAAATTTAAAATGTAGTTAAAATGTTGCCGGCAAAGTGTGAGGACATGCTATTTTGCTATTTTGGCAGAAGGAGGCCTAATTTTAGAGTGGGTGCAAAATCTACTTTCAGGGAAGGCATTTGCGTTAACTCCTAAAAGCACTTAGTGCATTGCCACTTAGGAAATTACTTCTTTCCACTTGCTCACTGAGACTCTACTATAGTATTTGCCAAAGTCTCCATATTTCAAGAAGCATCATCAATTCTTAATGGACTTTGGCATAAAGAGGAATTGAGAAGCTGTGGATGTCCCCACACCTTCTCAAAAATGAATAAATACATAAACAAAACAAAACAAAACAACTATGGAGGTGGACAGGGTTGCTCGGGTAGACAGAAGGAAGAAGACTGTTGTCTCTTCTTTCTTTCCTCCCTCCAGCAAATTTGTACTGAATACCTAATCCTGATTACCTGAACACCTACCAACACCTGCAGTTAAAATCATCTGCAACAAAAACTTGGTGGTAAAACTTGATCTCAACTGATGTGAGGCTGTTTATAGTCTTTATTTATCCCTCTTGGTATTGTCATGCCTACATTGTGCTAAATTAATAGAAATTTACAGTTTGCTGCCTTACCAAGGTTGTTATGTAACATGTAGCATATCTTCATATGACCATTCTGAAAAGCACAAAAAACTCTAATTCTGAAATTCACCTTGCCCCAAGGGTTGTGAATAAAAAATTGTGGAACTGTTTTATTATTCTATCTCAATCGTTACATATTTCAAAAGGTTTCTCCTAGATTATAATCGGAGAGAGAGAAATGCCAATAAATCATGTCATAAATCACCATTGTAGTAATATTCACTGTGAACCTAATATGCATCTTTCACGATAACACCCAGAGCTAAGGTCATCTAATTTCTGGAGTCCAACACTAAAAAGGTACTTTAGTATACATGTGACAGTTCACTAAAATATCTACATGACATGAGTTTTAAACAGTCATTATTTAATCTCTCCTTTTATAAATTATGCTAATTCCCATTTAAGTCAATCTGAGACCGTGTGCTGTGGAATAAATTTCCATGCACCTGCTGGATGCCATAAGTCCAGCCCTGCCGGATTCGATCCCGAGCCCACACGTTGTGAGCATTTTCTGCCAACTTGTCCACCATTGCTTCTTGAGACGGGGTGAGTTTTATAAAGCTCAGGTCCATTGGTGCAGGCTTGTATCCACTTGTCAGCTGGTAACTACAAAGCAAAGACAAAGAAATATATCGCTGGCTCTTTCATAAAATACCTATGATAGTCTTTCTATGGCCCCACCTAATTCCAGTGGTTCCATAAACCACAGTGGTAACTACTGGCAGAGTACCTGTCAGCAAGCCTGGACCCCTGTCACTTCAGCTAATAACTGATTAGGTGGAAAACCTAAGTGATCTTGACTTTTTTTTTTTTACACTGATAAAACAGAAATGAGACAACTTACCTCTCTCTCAAAGATGAGAAGGACCTATCATTGTTTGTGTTCCCATTACTCTAGGCTTTTGTATAGTCTAAATCAAAATATTGGGTATCTACTAAAACATCTGATGGATTTCTCTTCCTTTAAAGTCCTTGTTTTTTTTTNTATCCACTTGTCAGCTGGTAACTACAAAGCAAAGACAAAGAAATATATCGCTGGCTCTTTCATAAAATACCTATGATAGTCTTTCTATGGCCCCACCTAATTCCAGTGGTTCCATAAACCACAGTGGTAACTACTGGCAGAGTACCTGTCAGCAAGCCTGGACCCCTGTCACTTCAGCTAATAACTGATTAGGTGGAAAACCTAAGTGATCTTGACTTTTTTTTTTTTACACTGATAAAACAGAAATGAGACAACTTACCTCTCTCTCAAAGATGAGAAGGACCTATCATTGTTTGTGTTCCCATTACTCTAGGCTTTTGTATAGTCTTAATCAAAATATTGGGTATCTACTAAAACATCTGATGGATTTCTCTTCCTTTAAAGTCCTTGTTTTTTTTTTCTCATCTTTTAAATGTTATATTAATGTAATATTTATTTTATAAATCAGTGTATCCTTTCAGATACTATCCATTCCTTATTCTACAGGGATATTTTAATGCATTTGTAATTTATTTCCCTACTGCCATTTCTAGTTACATTATTTAGGAACCCTCTAAATAAGACAGAAGCGAGGAAGTAGAGAAAATCTCAGCTATATAATCATCTCAAATATGATTACATTTTATTTCCCTGGAGTTCAAGGAACTCTTACCAGAGACTACTTCCATATTCTGAGCTGGAGAGATAAGGTACTAAAACAGATATAAGTTTTAATCTTTTGGAAGAAATATAAAATTGAAAATATTAAATTTTCAACACGTATATAGAAGGGCAATAGTACTGCCCGGCTTCACACAGACACACCCCATTGTTTCATTCTGTTTAACTGAGACTGGCACAAGTCTATTTCACAACTGCTTCTCTTTCATTCTTCTGACATTGTTATTTTTCCAAATAATCAACACTATATTGAGGTCCTGATCTGTTTCTGATCAACTTTTCTAACTGCCATTATACTTAAAACAGTTTCCAGCAGATAGTAGCCTTTTGATAAATGGTTTTTGAAAAATTAATTTTATCTAACAAATTAATATAAATATACATGCATCTTCATCTAAAAGATTCTCCTTTTATGTAAATGAAGAAAAAATTCACTAGATAATTATGCTAAGTAAAAAAAATTAATTATCAGAACATGTGAGAAAATACTCTTTAAAATAGAACTATAAATCCTCTTTCTCCTTGTCATTAATCTGGGCTGTGGCTGGCATCATAACAAGGCAGCTCCTTGTGATCCACTTCATTCGCAGCAATCCCCAGCACCTATGCTACCGACCAATACATAGTAGGCAGTCAATAAAAATCTGTCAAATGCATCAATGTATTACAGTAATAAGTAATTTTTAAAGGTTGAATAAAATTGGTTTTACCTTAATTACTCTCATTTCATTATAAAACATCCCACATTTTATAAATAACTTATTTACAGACAAACGTTTTAGAAATTTTTTAATAGATTAGATTGCAAAAATCATGGGTAATTACTGCCTTATGTCATTGAATTTACATTCATAAGCTAAATTTACAAATATGAACTTGCACTCCATTTTAAATAAGAACTCCGTATGTATGCACAATTAACAATAGCTTTTCTTTGTTTTTTATTTTAAAAAGCCACGAGATTTTTAAACCACTCATAACTATAATCATTGTATTTTATGGAATTCTTGTGTTTAAATCAACAGAAAAATCTGTAAACTGGAAGCACAGCCATATATACAAGTTCTCACTCAGAAAATATTTTCTTCAAGAAAGAGCTCCCAGTACATTTCAAATGCACGGACAGGTGATCAAAGTAGCAAGGTCTGATTTTCAAGTTTAACCCTATTTGCGGGAGGCAGCCTTAGGAGCCACGACAAAGAGGCCAGTCTTTCGTCCTCCCCCACCCCACTGCTAACTTCTCACTCCCCCAACTGGCCCACAGACACCCAACACACAGTAGCACACAACCCTCTTCTTTCTCCCACTTTCCTATAGCATTGATCCCATTGAGCTGTCACAGAGGACACAGAGATGATAAAGTTTCAATATGAACATATGCATCATGGATCAGAGCCAACGCTACCTTGAGGAGGGGTATGTGCCTTCTCAAAGAGGAAATATCCTCCCAGCAACTGATCATAATAGTAGGCTCTTCAGAAATATCTCATGGAATGGGGAGGTATTTTTGAAAGGTAGAGTATGCTACCTTGAGGAGGGGTATGTGCCTTCTCAAAGAGGAAATATCCTCCCAGCAACTGATTATAATAGTAGGCTCTTCAGAAATATCTCATGGAATGGGGAGGTATTTTTGAAAGGTAGAGTACGGGAAGGAGGTCCTTCTAAATGAACAATTATAGACAAGTTCTATTAATGTGTAAAGCTGGATAAGACTGACATAATTGTTTCTCTTTATTTTCTAAGCTTTCCTTATCCTATATAGGATTTCTTCTAGAGTTGGTTTAATTTGTGATTGCAATGAAAACTCATGCATTTGCATCTGTTTATTTGAAGTAACACAATGATTAGTTCACACTCATTTTCAGATGTAGATTACAATTTATTTTATTTGCTTTTCTGTATAACCCAGTGCAAGAAAAGATTTGAAGCTTAAAGTGGTTCTTTTCAATGGCCAATCGCCCCATCCAAAATAAAGTTACACACTCCCACTTCACCTGAACTTTTTATTTCTACCTCTGTTCTACTTCAAAACATCTTATACAGCAAAAATAAATACAAATATCTTTGAAATTCAGACGTCAACAGACCATATTTGATAAAACTGCTGACATAATAAATGCTTCAACAATATGAATTCATGGTATCAACAATGATTTATAAAACCATTTTTCTGTGGGTAGTACCTCATAACAAAGGAACTAAGAATCAAATCACTACATCAATTGAGATATTTTTAAAAATAAATAAATGTAGTTTAGCAAATAATGTCCATTTCATCTTACGTTAGGTACACAAAGGTCAATCTATTGCTAATATGAATTATTATCTTCTTGTGGTTAATAAAGAACAAAAAACAAAGCCTTTTGAATAAAATGTGATCCACATGAATCTTGAAAGCTAAATCATTTCAAGTTTCAGATTTATTTCTGGACATTTAAAAGAAAAAAAGGAAAGACTTCTTCCCCCCTCCTTCCCATCAACATCGTATCCGTTCACTTGTCCTAACAAGTTCAAGGAATTGTTGTGTCCTCTCCGTTTGTTTGTTTGTATATTTATTTATTTATTTTTATTAGCTCCCATAAATAAGTGAGAATATGCGGTATTTCTCTTTCTGTGCCTGGCTTATTTCACTTAATATAATTTTCTCTAAGTCCATCCATGTTGCTGCGAATGGTAGTATTTCATTTTTCATAGCCCCCAAAGTAGGAAAAAGTCATATCATTATTAATTATATTAATACAAAATATGTATACCTCATATTAAAGATGTCTTACGTGTTACATTCTACCTTCTCGAACTTCCTGGAAAAATTCTGCCAGAATCAGCCAATAGAGATCTCTCTCCTCCAATCTATTTGTTGAGTAGGTATAGCTCTTACTCCCTTACTTTAATATGCAAAGTCTCTGTGCTGTCGATCATCCTACAAAACCAGCTCCGGAAGAATACATATGGAATTAAATACATTCAATACGTTCACTTTCCAAAGCGTCAAAATTCTTTTGTAGCTCTTTGTTTTATTTTGACAACTATATAATCTAATAAAATGAAACAAAAACAACAGTGAGTGTAATAAAATATCTCAACAGTCCGGGCTTCAGTTTTCTTATAGTAAAATTTCTTTTTTAAATACCTCTGGAAACAAAACAAAGCAAAACAAAAGAACCTGGCAAACAGCCAGTTCCATGTGCATCAAATTACCAAAGATGTAAACAAAAAAACTGATAGCACTTGGCCCACTGATGAACTGTCATGTTAAGCAGCAATTCAGTTGTGTGCTTCATTCCCATCTGACCCATGTTTTTCTTAGGCAGGTATTCTAAACGAGCGTTTGAAAAAGTGCTCAGTATAATACCACCAAAGGGTCAATTGAAGTGGTGCAAAAAAACCATGGCAGAATACCAAAAACACTAAGCAGCAAGCTTTTCATTTTCTTCCAGCCACCCCCACTGCCTAAGCTTACTTGTTTGGTATGAATCAAGTTAAATGAAGCTGAGAGATCATTATGTTGTGAAAGATGTAAGGTAAACACTAAAAGATGATGTCCAAGTTCAGTGAATGTTAGCTGTAAATTTCAAAACCAAATCAGCCCTTCAAGTACCTTGGAACAAATGGGAAAATCTCAGATGACTGCACACTAGAGATATTCAGAATAAGTTTTGCTGGAAGCACATCTACTAGAAATGAATACTGGGCTGACATTTTCACAGAAAGGGTATAGAGAATATTCAAAAACTATTCTCCAGAAAACAAATACAGAAGAATTAATTTCAATGTAGAAATGAGAAGGAAAAGAACAAGGGTACTATTTCTTCTATTTCACTTTTTAAAGAAATAAGCATGTAATATGCCGATGTGCCCTGTGGGTGTACCCCCCCCCCAATTCCTTTTTACTTTAAGACCTTGCTGCACTTCTCAGTTCCTTTGAAACATAACCATGAGGAATCCACTGCCCAAGAAAGGGTCATTTCAAGAACTACAGAGAGGAAAAAAAAGCTGTTCTTCCTTTTTAGATTTTAAAATACAGTCATGGGTCTTAATGATGGAGATGCCTTCTGAGAAATGCATCCGTAGGTGACTTCGTCATTGTGGAAACATCACAGTGTACTTACACAGCCTAGGTGGTATAGCTTACTACACCCCTAGGCTATATGGTCTAGCCATTATATCTTACTCCATCTTTGATCAAAACGGTATGTGGCAGGCACATAACTGTATCTTTGAAAATTAAACGTAGAAACAAAAGTCTTTAGAAAAGGGCCTTGTGATTTCAAAAGCTCTGCTCTGCTTTTGAAAACCGAAAGAACAAAGTCCTTATGCCTTGGGACAGAAAGGAGGACAGATGAAGAATGCAGTCTAGTCTAAGAGAGGGTAAAAGTTCCAGAGCCTAGAGGAGGGGAAACTCCAAGGAAAGTAAGCACATCCCATCCTCTGCCCAGGTGCCCCCAGATACTTCCCAGAACAAAGGTGAACTTGTCTTGCTTCCCAGATTGTATCCAGGAAAATGGCCAGGTCCTATAATTTGGCACACCAAACCCTCACACAGTACAGACACAGGGACAAGCCAAGTCTAGGCTGACAGGGCTGACGCACCTCTTCCTTCTTCCTCCACCTGAGGACCGTATCCCCGAGCTTTCAGAGAGCATTCCCAGCTCTCCAGCACTCTCTGCAGAGGCCTGCATGAAGCACAGAGAAGAGCATGACTCAGAGAGACGAGGAGGGCTCCCAACCTGTGGACCCAAGATCAGTCAGGAAACACACATCCCATATGGAGCCATGAGAGCAAACTCCAATGAGAATGCCCTTTGCTAAGGAGCTTTGTCTCCACACTGAATTTTCAAAGATACGGTTATGTGTCTGCCACATAATGTCTTTGGAGTAAGATTATAATGGTTATACCATAAAGCTTTAGGGGTATAGTAGGCTATACTACCTAGGCTTGTGTAAGTACACGCTATGATGATTGCACAATGACAAAATTACCGAAGGACACATTTCTCAGAATGTATCTCTGTCATTAAGTGACCCATGACTGTATTTTAAAATTTTAAATCAGGGCCGGCCCGGTGGCACACTGCTACAGTGCGCCGCTTGGGAGCGCAGCGGCACTCCCACTGAGGGTTCGGATCCCACATACAGACCAGTTCCCGCTCACTGGCTGAGTGAGGTGCGGACGCAACACCGAGGGTTGCGATCCCGTTGCCGGTCCCGGTCCAGTACAGGTGCGACACTGAGGGTTGCGATCCGTTGCCGGTCGAATGTATCTCTGTCATTAAGTGACCCATGACTGTATTTTAAAATTTTAAATCAGGGCCGGCCCGGTGGCACACTGCTACAGTGCGCCGCTTGGGAGCGCAGCGGCACTCCCACTGAGGGTTCGGATCCCACATACAGACCAGTTCCCGCTCACTGGCTGAGTGAGGTGCGGACGCAACACCGAGGGTTGCGATCCCGTTGCCGGTCCCGGTCCGGTACGGGCGCGACACTGAGGGTTGCGATCCATTGCCGGACACGAAAAAAGACAAAAAGGAAAAAAAAAATTTTAAATCAAAGATCGAAAGCCCTCCCCATCAGACGAGTGCCCCAGAACATATGCAGCCCCAGGGTATAAACCTTGAATTAAAATTCACTACCAAATATCCATTCAGCAGCAGAATGTTTTCAGGCTCTATCAAAAAACTAGTGATAGATTATTGAATAATATGAACCAAAAAATCTATATCTTTATAGAAATTATGTTCTGATGCGGAATCAGGTAATAAATCAAATAAATATAAATGTTAGAAGACATAAGTAATGTGGAGGAAAAGTAATGTAGCAGAGGGTGACAGGAGGAAGAACAGTTTTAAGTAGGGTACAATTTTAGAGGTTGAGGAAAACAGCTTTGAGAAGATGACACTGGAATCAGGACATAAAGGTGAAGATAGATACAGTAAACATAGATTTAATAGAGTTTGCCCCAAACAGCCTAGGATCAAGTTCCAACTATCAGGCTGCATTCTGGCTGCAAGTCCCATTGGGTTTAAATCTGAAATTTAGCCCAGTCAGAGAAAATGAAAAACATTACATTTTAGTGCATTTTAAAATCTGTGGCCTGTGGATTTACCCACTACACATAAAAAGAGTGCATAAAGTTTTTTTTTCTTCACATTTACAGTACCTCATATCATTACAAAAAGATCCAACTATACTTGTAATACAATTTTTCATGTAGGTAAATATTTATATATGCTGAATTGTGTGTGGGTGCTTGTGTCTATATATATAATATACATATGGATACACATTCAGCATCTACCTAAGCATTCATTTCAGAATATCGTTTTAAATTTATATACACATACATGCATCAAGAATACAATTCTCAGCTTTTTATCTGCCCTAATATGCCTAAGAGATACCAAATACTCCGCTTCCCATCACAAGCAGTAGCTTTACAGCTTCAGGGGTATGGAGGTGCTGAGGAAGGGCAGGAAATCTAGCACCAGTTTTGAAAACCTCTCGGGCAATTCTAATGTGCTTTTCTCATAACCCAACGCTACCTCTCATCTCTCAATAATATAGACAGGCAACCAGCTTTTGCCACGTGTTTTGTGTTGATTTAATAACAGGTAAGTGCTAAAGGAAAGTTTAAATAAATGGCATCAATATTCAGACAGAGATTTCATTTTCATTTAAATCTACAACCTATAAAAAATCTCAGTTACTCAGTGTATTAAATATTGAAGACCACAAGCTCTTGCAGCAGTTCCTTCTCAGCTGCGTTTTTCCTTATTCCTGTACTAATTGACTCAATGCTCACCAAACCGTGCAGTGGGTCAAGAGTTTAATTACAACAAATGTGGGAAGATTTATGAATTTAAGAATAGACAATAATGTGTTGTACTCTTCCCTGCTGGCATGTTTGTTTTGAGAGGAGAGAGAGAAGACGGAACAGGGAGAAATGAGTACAGAACTACCATGAATCATACATTCTATGAAAGTCCTTAAGAATTTTTAGTCAAATGGTATGTACTATGTATCAGAGAAAAAAAACTAATACCCAAATTGTCTATTTTCGAATAGGGAATGTAGCATTTAATTCCAATTAATATACTAAACTTGACTGCTTATCAATATATGCAAAGGAGACAGCAGCGACCATGTTATGATGCTACAATGTTGCTCTTTTACAGATCACAGCCCAGGGGCTGTATGTGGAAATCTACCAGGTTTCGAGCAGCTACACAAAAGCAATTTTAAAGGCACTTGTGAACCATATAAAAACTCTGCATTCAGAAAAGATATACTTTGAGCAAAGGAAAGTAAGTGGGTCAAACCTAGAATTGGCAGAGGTAAACTTGGTAAAAATCCGTAGCTATCAGTTCTTAGCAAGCTTTTAACCCCAAATTAATCTTCATGTGAACATCATAAATATTTTGCTTAAATAATTTCTTTTAAGAAAAACTAAGACGTAATTTCTAATCTTTGATGTCTAACACTTTTATCAGTCCGTCTAGATATCACTGGCCTGTGCATCCATACAACCAGTTCAGAAGGATGAACCTTTAAAATCACCAATAGGTTACATATATTTGGCTCTATAAATTACACGTAGAATTGCATTTCACGTTCCTAAACCTTAAATGTTATTACACGGCATTTATCTTTTTGATATAGTGCTTTTTTTCTTGCTCAAGGTAATGTTTTTGAGGTCCATCCTATGGATACACATATTGTATAGTTAATTCATTTCAACTACTCTAACACATTCCGTGAAATGAATCTATAAAAATTACTTTTAAATTCTTAAGTCGATGGGCATTTAAGTTGTTTACAGTTTGCTACTTTAGGAAAGACCTCTCAAAGGAGGTTATATTTGAGCAAAGACTTAAATGAAGTGAGGGTTTGTGCTTTTCCTGATTTTAAAAAAATCCTTCCCCACCCCAAGGTCATGAAGATATTCCACTCTGTTGTCCCCAGAATGTTTTTAGTTTTGTGCATTTAGATCCTGAATTAACCTGCACATGTTTGTGTATAGTGTAGGGTAGAGATCTAACATTTTTTCATTTTGCTAATCAATTATTTGATTACCATTGATTGAATGGTCTATCATTTTCCCACTTAACTGTAATGAGAACTTGGGCATATATCAGATTTCCACATATGCATGTGTATTATTATTTTGGGGTTCTCTTTGTCTCAATTTGTCCATCTCTATACCATCATAACACCACCTTAATTACCAGAGCTGTATGGTAAGTCTTGATATCTAGCAGAGCAAGTTAATCTTCTGCAAAAGACTGTTGGCTATACTTGGGCCTCTGCAATTCCATATGTGCTTTGGAATTAGCTTATCAAACTGCTTGCAAACCTCCACTGGGAGGGTGACAAGAATAGCATTAACTTTAATTTGGGGAGAAATATTATATTTGTCTTACCATGCATGAACATAATCTTCCCCTGTTTATTTAGACACTCTCTGAAGTTCTCTAATTAAATCGAAGCACTAGCCACAGGGGTCTTACACCTCTTTTGTTAGATTTTTCCTAGGTTTCCCATCTAACTTAGAGATTTCTTTTTTACTTTTTTTTAATGCCATTTTTAAATAATATATAAATGGTATTTTAAAAGATATTGATCTAGCAATATTGTTAGTAATAATTCTGTGAATCCTCCTGAGATTTCTATACAATAATATTACCTGCTATTGATGAATATTTATGTTCCTTTCCAATTCTCATGCTTTTTTGTTTGTCTCATGGCATTGGCTATATTGAATACATCAGGTAGTAGTGGCTTACATGCTCTCACTCCTGAATCTTAAAGGAAAAATTGGGGGATTTTACCTTATAGATTATTGGTTGATGTTGGCCTTGTAGTGAATGCTTATAATTTTATGTTGCCTCAGCATCCATTTTTAAATATAAGTTTAATTTTCTCATACCAGAAGCAGGTCTCAGTCACCCTTGACACAGTTTCCAATACTATACCACACCACAATGGCCAAAGCCCACGGCCAGTGATAAGAATTTAGAAACACCTTTCCAGCCCAGCAGGCTCCCAGCTTTCCTGTTGCTCCCTTTGAAGGAATCCTTAAGGTGGGAATTTGATGTGACCCACACACTTTTCCCCGGTTTATACAGGTAGCTGCCATGCTCTCTTCTCTCTCCCTGTCTGAGCTCCCTGACCTCCGTGTATGTGTGTGGATGGGGTGGGGGGAGGCTCTAGGCTTGCCCTGTAACCCCCAGGGTCTGTAAGTACTAAAACTCTTAAAGTTTCAAACATGGTTGTATCATTGAAGCAGTTGACCCCTGAAGGTGAAGCACCCTGAATAGACCCACGCAGGGGGATCCCTGCTGGTCCTCTTTTGTCTGGGTCTTCAAAGTAATTACACTATTAATTCAATTACTTTAATAGTTCCAGACCTAGTCACGTTTTCTCTCTTCTTGGGTCAGTTTTGATATTATTCTACGCAATTATCAATACCATTTACCTTTAGAAAATTTTGACATACATTTATTGCATTTTTCAATCTCTACTGCAAATATTTCTAAGATTGCTAAAAGAAATCTTTGTTTTTTCCTTTGTAAATCTCCTCAGAGGATTTTTTTGTTCCTGCTTATAAGGCTTTTAAAACATGCTTTTGGTCTCATTGGCGTTTATATTTCATTCCACACCCACCAAATTCATTAGTTTCTGTTCTTATTTTTTTTTTTTCCTTTTACTTTCTCAAAGTACTACTTTATATATGCAACTCATATGTCTTATCATGAAGTATTTTCCTGTCTCATTATTGTTTTTAAATTTCCATAATAAATAAGTTCAGGAGATCTACTTTACAACATGGTGACTATAGTTAATAACAATATATTGTATATTTGAAAACTGCTAAGAGAGTAGATTTCTCATCACAAAAAATAGTAAGTATGTGAGGTGATGGCTATATTAATTAGCGTGATTTAGCCATTCCACAATGTATACATATTTCAAAACACCATGTTGTACACCATAAATATATGCATTTTTTATTAGCCGATTAAAAAAATAAACAAAAACAAAAATTAAAATAATAAAATAAATTTGGTTTTGATTCACCCATTTATTAATGTATAAGGGAAAATACATGAAAAAAAGAGAGATTCACTTCGTAAGATCAAGAAATATGTATTCTCTTTTTAAATTTGAAATAAACTAAGAGTTTTAAACAAACAAATAAATTTCCATGAAGACATGTTTGATCCATAAACTATTTAGAAGTATGTTTTAAAATTTCTAAATATTTCATGACTTTATATGATTCTTTGCTGTTATTCCTTGTGATTCACTGAATATAATCTTTATTAAATCAGTCCTTATGTTCTAAAGGATATTTAATTTTAAAAGTATTCCATCCATGCAGTGTTCTATATATGTCAAACTTTTAAGTTGCATGGTTTTGTATTTTTATTAATCTTTATTATTATTTATGTTACACATTATCAGTTTCTGAGAGTTGTATTATGATCTATCACTATGATTGTACATTTGCTTATTTCTTTTTAAAAATCCATTAATATTTTGCTTTATTGATTTTTGAAGGTGTTTTACTTGGTGCATACATGAGTAGTTATACAATAATGCTTGTTTTTTTGATCCTTTATATGGTGACCTTCTTTTCCTAATATTAGTTTTGCTTTAAGAGCTATTTTGTCTCATACAGGAAAATTGATAAAAGGAAGCTGCATCAGTTTCCTTTTGTGTGACATTGTTTAGTATATCATGTTCTCATTTTTCAACTTTTCTATGTGCTAAAGTTCTTGATGTGTCTCCTATAGTTGGGTTTTATTTGGGGGGGCTATATATACCATGAGTTATATTTTTGAATCTAGTTTGACAGTCTTTGTCTTTCACTCGAAGAACTGAATCCATTTACCTTTGTTGTAATTAATGATACTTTTGGATTTATATCTGTCATCATATTTTTTATTTTTAAAAACAACTATAAAGTAACTACAGAAGAATATGCTTCAGTACATTATAATGAAATGTATTCGACCGATCCACGACCAAGTTAAGAATTAGAACATGACTAAGACCACTGCAGCTATCTGTGTGCTCCTCCCCATCCTATACCCGTCTATATTCCATCCCAAAGATAATTACTATCTAGAATTATGAATACACTGATTATTTAAAAATCATTCTTATCAAATAAGCATAAACCTCTAAAAATATGTATCTTTTAGTTTTACTTGTTTTTGAGCCTCATAAAACAGTTTTATAATTTATATTGCCTTGTGGGATGTTTTTTTCCACCCTCATCATTACTCTTTAGTGTTATCTATGATTTCATTTATAACTTTAAATCATTCATTTTACTATTAGACTATATCTATTTAACCCATTTTAGTATTGAGTAATACTCTCACCACTCCCTTTAACCTCCCCCTATTTTTTGCTATTACAAATAATGTTGCTATTACAACAGTTTGTCTGTTTGGTGGTGCAGACTTTCTCTAGGGCATATCTCTAGGAGTGGAATTGTTACCTTGGGTAACAAGGTGTACACATCTTAAATTTTACACAATGATGGCAAGTTGCTTTTAAAGTTGTTATAAAAACACTCCAATATTTTAGACTTGTGCTGATCTGTAACCATATTGATACTTGTTAATATCAAGATTCCTTAAGCTTTGCCAATAGCATAAGAATAAAATAATATCTCATGACAAATAATATCTCATGACAGGGTCAACAAATATGAGTACAGTTCATTTAATGGTCTCACCTTTTCCTCTTCCCCCACCTACTCTCACATAATGCATAGCTATTGAGAGCAATACAAAGAAAAGATATCAATTAAAAAATACCAAAAGCAAAGGACCTTAATTCCTCAATGAGACAAACATGTAAACCATGTGCCCTATCTATCTATCTATCTATCTTAGAACTGGAAATGAAAATAGAGATGGTTGTTACAGGGACATGTATTAACCCATTTCTTTTAACAGAAAAAGGAAGCCAGACTTTTTCTGACAAAAGGTAATTCTGCTGTAGCTGATTGTTTTGACAGTGCAAATTGGCTTTACCCACTAGGTTTTACGATATATAAATTTCATAAATAAAATAAGCTAATTTGTATCCCAAGGCTTTGATCACATGTGCACACACACACAGAACACAATAAACATAATTTATTAAATATGTTATGCTGTCAAAGGTAATATAAAATTAACGTTTTCATTTTCTTATCCCTCTAAGTGAAAATGTAACAGGTATAACTACTAGTTTGTTATTTTTTGTGGGGTTTTTTTTAATTTTTTTTTTTAGACTTAATAATGTCTTTTTGGTTTACATCTCAAAAAATTGAGAATGAATGACTTCAATGAGGAAAATGAATTCTTTTACAAGTTAGGTGGTTTACAATATTTTTACTTTCAAAAAATTGAACAAAGACATTAGAGATATTTAAACATAATTTTACATAATAAATAACCATGATTTTTGGTTCACTGAACTGAAGGATCTTCATAACAAAATTCACTTATTTATGTGAACAAAGAATGCAAATGATCCTATAACCTGTCTGTTTCTATCAATAAATAATATTTATACCTGGATACATGATATAATTAGAACAATAGCTGAATCCATCTTACCATAAGCTATTTCCAATAAAAACTTACTTTTATACTAATTTTTATCAAAAATTAATTTGTTGCTTTGAGCACTTGTATACTAAAAGCAATTATAATGATAACTCAGAAGAAAAAAGTCACATAATGACTATAATCACAGAAAACAAAAACAATTAAAAATTAGATACTCATTTTAATCAAAGACTGCCAAGCATAAAAATATTGTTTAAAAGCATAATACACTGTGAGAGAAATGGATTGGGAATACAGTTCAAAGAGAAAAATGAAATAATGTAAAATGCCCACTTATCAACAACATTTTCACATAGCTTTTGAATAGATGATAGATATATCTAATCACTGTGGATCTGCTTTTATTACATACATTAAAAACTGATGCAAAACGCCAATTCAAAATGTAAACATGTGAAATGTATTATAAAGTCACATCCTTTGCAACTGTTCAAACTTTTCCAGAAAAAGTTTAGAACCTAAAAATGTGCAAAGTAATATACGGTTTTTGTAAATTCTTTTATGGAATACCTTAATAAAAACGGAGACTGATGAACCAGAGCTTGCTTGAATCTGCATTTGCATAGCAAGCACATGATTTTTACTTGGGTTTTATATTTATCTGGAGTAACTGAAGTCCTGGGGTGACTGATGGAGATTATGGGGTGGCTACTTTGTTTTCATCTAATGATATTATTTAACTCATTTCCAGGCCTGCTATTTACAATCTTTAGGCCTCAGACAAGTGGCTTGAGTACTCAAATTCAAATAAATCAGGAAATAATAATGACACGAAACAGCTATTATTTATTGAGCACTTATTTAATATCTACAACTTTCCTATGAACTAGGTATTATTAATGCCTATTAGCAGATGAGAAAGCTGAGGTTTTAAGAAGTTAAATGGTCATAGCACAGCAGGCAAAACCACTATAGCATGTATCTGTCTCGGTTATCTCATCTTCAAATGGGGATAATAATACTGACTTCATAATTATTACTCAAATACATTTTCTTTGCAAAAGCAGATAAAATTATAACCAATTTTTTTGGTGGAAAGTGGAAAGTTGTATATATATGATCAGTTAGAAATAAGAACACATTTGTGTGCACATACACATACAAACTGAAAAAAATAACATACTCTTTATAACACACTCCCAAATATATTCTGAGCTTTGTTTCTTCTCTTGGCGACATGATACAGACTGCTGACTCACCATAGACTTGATGTAGCTCCGAAAGTAATTAATTCAGCTAGTTTAAATTTCTGAATTTGAATTTTATAGCTTAAGTGTACCTGTCAAGAGTAATTTGGTTGCACTAAATCTATGCACAGATTATTTGATACTGCTTAGTCTTTCAACTTACTTCTTGGGTAGCTTCATTTTTTTCACCTTTTCTTCAGCATGTTCATCTGATATACCCACATGACATCCTAATGCCAACAACGTCCTGGAAAACAAAACCAAAGATAAGCTGCAACAATCCCTTCCCTATGTCCAGAATAGCCCAAAATGATAGTGATGGAAATGAGATATAACATTCCATCCTGAAAGCACAGCATAAGTCTTTTGTTTTTAAAGCAAAAGGGAAATTTATTTATAATTTACATTCTAATCAGGGGGAAGACACTGAAAATCGAAATAGCACAAAAAGGAATACATTGAAAAGTAAGGTTCCCTTCAACCCCTTCCTTCTAAGTATGTTTCCTTCCCCAAAGGCACAGATTGCTACCAATACTTGTATACCCTGTTGGAGAGTCTATGGATACACTAAAGCAAATATGACGGCATTTCAAAAGGTTCATGGAAAGATTCATATTATCTTCTAATTCTATTTTTCCACAAACCTTTTGAAGAACCCTCGAATGATGAGTGTGTGTTGTTGCTTTTACCTTTTATACCAATAGGTATACACAGGAGACATTTCTCTGTAATTTTCTATTTTTACTCTACAATACAATACAATTGATATCACTGTCCTTTCATAAAAAACTGGTTTACCTTTTTAATAGTTCTTAAGTGTTCCATTAGCTGGAAGTGTCATGATCTTTTTAATCAATTCCCTGTTCATTGTCTTCAAGGCTATTTCCAACCTTTTGCTATTATAAACAATTCTGCAGTGAATAGGCTCATATATTTAATACATGTAGTAATACCTACATCTTAGGGTAAATTCCTAGATGTGAAATTACTGGGTCAGAGGGTATGCATATTTTAATGCTAGACAAATATTGTCAATATCTATAGAGTTGGTAATAATTTACATTCCCATCAGCAATGTATGACACTGCCGGCTTCTCACACCTTTACCAGCACAGATGACCACACTGCTTGACTTCTGTCAGTAAGTTTCAAACGGTATCTCGTGATAGTTTTAATTTGCATTTTTCTTATAAGTGTTTAAGATATGTCTGTACTTCCTTTTTCCTGTGAAAATATTCTTTGCCTGCTTTGACACTAAATCTGGTTTTTGTTGTGGCATTTTTAAAGCTCTTCAGGGCCGGCCCGGTGGCGCACTGGATAGTGCGCCGCTTGGGAAGCGCGGCAGTGCTCCCGTCCGAGGGTTCGGATCCCATATACAGACCGGTTCCCGCTCACTGGCTGAGCGAGGCATGGGGGCGACGCTGAGGGTTGCAATCCCGTTGCCGGTCCCCGGTCCGGTACGGGGGCAACACTGAGGGTTGCGATCCGTTGCCGGACATGGAAAAAAAAAAAGAAGACAAAAAAATAAATAAATAAATTTAAAAAATAAATAAATAAAAGCTCTTCAAATAATGTCTGAGATAATGAGTTGCAAATATTTTTCTTTTTGTCTTTTTACTTTCTTTATGATGTTCTTTCTATTCAGTTTTAAATGTTTTTATATAACTGACTTTTTCTGTCTTTTTTGAAGGTTTCTGGGTTATATGTGATATTTAGAAAGAGATTCACCTATACTTAAAATCATTTTAAGAGAAATGTATTATGCTTTTTGTTTATGGGTGGAGGGTGGGGGGAGGCTATATGGCTTGCGGTAGGATTTAACTTTATTTTTTTTTCCAGATGAATACTCAGTTCCATCAAAGATATTTAATGAATAATCCATCTTTTCCCAATAATTTGAAATACCACCTTTATCATATACTAAATCTCCAATATTATTTCGAATCGACTTGTGGACTTTCTAATCTAGAAAATTCTCATTTTTGCATAACATTTTGGGGTCTAAATTTGCCAGAAACTGTTTATCCATTTTTTAGATTTCCTATATTTCTTCCTCCTCTGAATGACCTGTTCTTGATTTTTCCAAGAAGTATTCTTACCACTCACATTTAGAGTTCAACCTTTAAAGTCCTCCAGGCACATATAGAACAACTTGTCTCTAACAGCCACAACAATGAGTGGTTTCTCCTGTCTCAACAGAATAAGATAAAATGGTATATCCTTTTTGGATCACAGAATTTCTAAGATCTGGTCAGTTCCAGTAGGGTGTGGGAAGTACCTAAAACCCATATATACTTATCCTCTACAACATTTTTAAAATGTGTGTGTAGATGAATGTATAGATAGATATCCATACAGATAGATTAGACAGATATCTATTTAGATGAATATAGATATAGATAGCCCAGCTCCGTGGGAACTCGAAGTTGACAGTAATATTTGGATTTATCTTAAATTCAGGCTATTAAACCTATGAGGAGAGGCCCATCAAGAAATCTTCTGATTATAATGTATCATCCCAAGCTGATCTGTAAAAACAGGCAGCAAATGTGGCCCACTCACGAGTATTTTGGTGTGTAAGACAATTGGAAGTACTATCACTGCAAATTAGTACCTTAGCATCACACTTCATGAATGCAGTTAATGTGAGTCCACACTGAGACAGTCACGTGGTATGCTGAAATCAAAAACAGGCCTGAATCATGGAAGATTCAGCTAGTTAATGTTATTCTTAAGAGCTTCTGAGAGAGAGTCAGTGCAACTCTTCCCTGTATCTTCAGCCTGCTGGCCTATCCCACCGTGTTACAGACTTGTCAAGTTAGTGCAACTGTGTGAACCAATTCCTTAAAATGCATACATACATATATATATTAGAAAGGGGGAGAGAGAGAGCGAGAGGAGAGAGAGAGAGGCTACTTCAAATAGTTCATGGAAAGACTCATTATCACTTAATCATATTTTTCCACAAACTTTTTGAAGTACGGTGTGTGTGTGTGTGCGTGTGTGTGCGTGTGTGTGCGCACACGTGCATACAGACATCCTGTTGGTTCTGTTTCTATGGAGAACCCTGATTAGTATATGAAGTGAGGTCCTCAAATACCACGCTGAGGGAATCACACTTATGTAGATGGTCTAGGAGCCACTGAGGTCTATGCCTGAGAAAAGTATAATCAGAAGTTGTTAGGTAGAAGATACACTTTTTAGGGCCAGCCCAGTGGTGCACTTGGTAGAGTGCAGTGCTTGGGAGCGCGGTGGCGCTCCCGCCAAGGGTTCGGATCCCATATAGAGACCGGTCCGCTCACTGGTTGAGCGTGGTGCGGGCGCAACACTGAGGGTTGCGATCCCATTGCCGGTCGCAGTATGGGCGTGACACTGAGGGTTGCAATCCCGTTACCAGTCATGAAAAAAAAAGACAAAAAGGAAAAAAAAAAAAAGATACACTTTTTAAAGTATATCTGATTTATTATTATTTCCACTTTTGTTAAATTTATAGAGTTGTGTGACTACAACCACAATCCAGTGTTAGGACACTTCCATCACCCCATCAGGTGATGGACATTTTCTGGACATTTCACAGAAATGGAAAACCTACAGCATGGTGTCTGTTGCATCTGGCTCCTTCACATAGTGTGATATTTTTAGGTTTATCAATGTTGTTATAGTGTATATCAGTAGTTTGTTTCCTTTTATTACTGAATAATATCCTATAGTAAGTCTATACCACATTTCGTTCATCCATTCATTAGTGGATGGACATTTGCAGCTTCCAGTGTGCGGATACTATGTATTATGCTTCTGTGAACCTTCATGTGCAAGTCTTCGCATGGACATATGCTTTTATTTCTCTTTGGTAGATACAAAGGAGTAGAATTGGTAGGCTGTATAGAAAACTTATGTTTAACCTCTTTAAAAACTCCCAAACTATTTTCCAATGTGGTGGCACCATTTTACATTCCCACCAGTAATACATTTGCATTTCAGTTTTCCATCATTTCCACCAACACTTGGTATGTCTGCCTTTTTAATTACAGACATTTTAGTGTATGTGTAGCAGTGTCTTGTGTTTTAATCTGTATTTTCCTAATGACTAATAATGTTGAGAATCTTTTAATGTATTTATTAGCCATTTGTGTATCTTCATTGGTAAAAAATATACTTAAGTGTTCTACTCACCTTTCTCATGGCTTGTATGATTTACTGTAAATCCTACAAAGACAAACTTGCATGATATACAAATATTTTTTTCCCAGTCCGTGGCCTGTCTCTTTATTTTCTTAATGGTTTCTTCTGAAGTGCAAAAAGTTTTACTTTTAATGAAGTCCAATTTATTGATTGTGTTTTCTTTTATGAGTTACGTTTTTATTAGTATTATATCTAAGTGCTCTATGCCTAATCCAAGGAGGTTTCAAAATGGGAGCAATAGATTATTTTTAAAAATCTATTTATTAATGCCTTTGACCACACCAAGTTCTTTGAATGAAGCCTGTTTGGTCTCTGTATTATCTTTATTAAAACCATTTTATCTGATGATTCAACACGTTTAATGAATTTGTTTTTTAAAAGTCTGCTGAAGGGCTGGCCCATGACTCACTTGGGAGAGTGTGGTGCTGACAACACCAAGTCAAGGGTTAAGATCCCCTTACTGGTCATCTTTAAAAAAAAAAAAAAAAAGTCTGCTGAAGGGTGTTGACAGAAGCAGCACATTATGAAGAGTAAACCGCAAAGCCTATGAAGAGGCAGCTGCTCTGATGTAGAGAAGAAGCTGCTCTGATGCAGGAAAGAAGAACAGAATAAGGGAAGCATAAGAGGACTAGCTGACAGCAGGTTCTTGGTCTTACTCCTGTTTCTTCCTTAGCGTTTTGCACATGCATTCAATAAATATTTACTACTAGACTAAGCAGCAGGAATTGGTTAACGTGGCATTTTCATACCTAAATTACACAGCCCATAGCCACAGAAGGGAAAACAGACTGCCACAAAGCCATAAAAACAGTAGGCATCCTGTAGGAAGGCATTTAGTATGTAAAAACCTGGTTAGAGACTGAGCTTTATCTTCTATTCATTCATTCATTCCTTGACAAATATTTACTGAGCTCTATGTAGAGTTGGAAAATGGTGAAAAAAACCAAGTGGCATGTCTGCACTCATTAAACTTATGGTCTTATCACCTGAGCCCATCAGTGATTCCCACACACCTGGGAAGCAACTACGCTGAGAGGTATGGAAGGAATGAGAGCCTACAGGAGGCTTTGTTGGGTAAAGTAGAGTAGTAAATACGTCCCAGAGAAGTGACCCTGACCCAAGGTCTGACAGATGAGAATCATTCAGAGAAGGGAACATAAAGAAGACCTTGTGGTGGAAGGGAATGTGTGAACAGGCAGGCAGAAAGGGTATAAAAGAGTAAAAGGGTAGCTTCGCTAGTGGTGAGGCTGGTGAGAAGTGAAGCCAGACCTTTTGGGACAGTTAGGCAAATGAAGGCAGTCTTTATCTTAAGAGTACTGAAAAGCCATTAAAGGATTTTACATAGAGAGAATGACATAGTCACCTAAATGTTTGAAAAGATCATGCTGGCTACAAAGTGCAGCATGGCGAAGAGGGGAGCTAGGGTGTATTTCAGTTGGATCTGTTGGGAGGATGTTTGCTATGGGTCAAATGTGTCCCCAAAAAGTTCATGTATTGGAATCTTGATCCCCACTGTTACAGTGTTAAGACAGTAGAAAATCCAATTATGATATTTGAGAGGTGATTAGATTGTGAGAACTGTGTCCTCATGAATGGATTAATCCGTTCATGGAGTAATGAGTTATCATAGGTGGTAACTGGTGGCTTTATAAGGAGCACACCAGAGAGCTCTTGTCATTCTCACCATGTGACACCCTGAGTCACCATCAAGAAGAAGGCCCTCACCAGATGTGTTTCCTGGACTTTGGACTTCCCAGCCCCCAAAACTGTAAGAAATAAATTTCATTTTCTTTATACATTACCTGTTTCAGGTATCTTGTTAAAAGCAACAGAAACGGACTAATACAATAATACAGTTTCAAGTGAGAAATAATGGTAGCTTAGACCAGAGTGGTGTAGGGTGGTGATGGTATTGGAGCTGATGGTGGGTGACAGCATCATTAGTGATGGAAGAAAAGGCAAGAAGTGGATGGATTAAAAGGTGATGAGAAAGCCATGGGTGAGGGAAAGAAAAATGTCAAGGATGGCTCCTAGATCATTGGTTTGTGTTATGGGGCTACTTGACACTATAAAAGAAGGAAACTGAAAGAAGTCAGAGATTAGGTAAAAAATCACAAAATTTGAGGTACATTTGCAATATCCAAGCAAGGTGGCATCTGAGAAAATGTTATGTGCCATAAGCCTTATTAGGAATAGCTTTACGATGGTGAATCAAAAGAAAAAGCATGCTATGAATGTTGGGTGATAATCATGTGTAGGTTCTCCACTTGTAGCAAATGCATAATGGGATGTTGATGATGTGGGACACTATGTGTGAGAACAGAGGGAATAAGGGATATTTCTGTACCTTCTGCTTAACTTTGCTATGAATCTAAAACTGCTCTAAAAAATAAAGTCTTAAAAAAAATCATTGTGCCTGCCTTCAGGAAGCTTACAGTAGGAAAAGCAAATATTAAATAACCTCAGAAAGTAACATTACAAATTGTGTTGAGAGCTATAAAAATACTATGAGGTGTTATAAGGGAGGGAGAGGATGGAGAGGGGAAATTCTTACTTGGGAAGTGACATTTAAGCAGATACCTACGGGATAATTACTGAGGAGCCCACTTACCAGTAAGGCCAAGAACAGTCTAGGCAAGGGAAACAGGATAGGTAAGGGAGTAGGAAGTTTAACTCCTTGGAGGGAAAGACCGTGGGGGCTGATGGAGAACAAGGGGAAGAGTGACACAAGATCCTCTAAACAGTAGGAAGTGTCAGATCATCCAGGCCCCACCCACACTCATGAGGATATTGGATTCTGCTCAAGTGCAACGGGAAGCCAATGAGCATGTGTATGAATGTCTGAGTGTGTGCAGCTCAGCCGCTGTGTGAACATGAAGAGGGCCAGTGGGAGGAAGGGTTAGGAGACGGCTACCAGGATAGTCTGGGTGACAGATGATGGTGGCTTGAGCCAGGGTGATTGCTGTGAAATGGAGGAAGAGGACAGACTGGATGTATATCCGGGAGGACTTGATGACAGGACAGATGCAGAGATAAAACAAAAGGAGACGTCCAGGAAGATTCCTAGGTTCCGGGGCAGCAGGCTGACCAGCAGGGGGTGCTATTCACAGGGAGGTATGGCTGGAGGTCAAGGTGCTTCTGACGCACCCAGAGAAGATGTCAACTGAGGGGTGAAATACGCACACTCCGTTGCTCAGAGCAGAGCAGACATCTGGGGTAGAAAGGAACATCGGGGCAGTTGTCAGCACTTGTGCAGTAAGTAGTCATGGGTGTGAAGAGAATAACTCCTGAGAGTCTGCACAGTGAAGAGAAAGGACCCGGCACTGGACATAAGATTCACATTAGAGACTGGGAAGATTGTTGCCAGCAAGAGACAGAAAAAAGGAAGGTACACATACCGCTCCCCTCACTGGCCCTGGTCCCTTCCATTCCTCTCCACCCTTCTCCCACATATGCACACAAACACACTGTATTTCCTAAAAATACTTTTAAGGACAAAACCATTGTTGCAGCCTCACGATAGTTTTGTTAACTTCTAAAGAAACATTCTATGAACATACACTATGCATTGATTATAAATCATTATAACACTAATTTCCAAAATGTAAGCTATTTATTCAGAAATTAAGATCTAGAATTTGGAAAATATTGTATGAACTGAAGACTAAACCAGAAACTAAACCTCCAGCAGAAACACTGGTTACATTTGGGGGACATCTGGCATGCTCTCACAAGCTGTCCTGTTCTGAAAGAGGGTGTCAGGATTTGGCAGTATTGTACAATACACAGACGACAATTTGAGTCTAAAGTAAGTTGTCTTTGTCAACAATTCACATGACAGAAAATCACAGAAAGAGCATCAAAAATTCTTATTCACATTAAATCACCCCTCAACCCAAAATAAGGAATATTCTGGAATAATTTTGTGCTTATTTGTTATTTGGCTCAGGATTTAAATAAATAAAGTTCTTCATCCTTCCCATATATATGGTAAAACAAAGGAAAACCTAGACTGTATATCTCTGTCAGACATATGGTGCTAAAGACTTTAAAAATATTCTATCATTTAGTTCCCACAATAATTCCATGAAGTAGATACGTTATAATCCCCATTTTACTGAGGAGAAGAAAACATAAGGTTCAGAGAATTTGAGTCACTCCAGCAAGATTCCCATGGTCAAGCAAGTCCCTGAACCCAGACTATTCACCTCCAGAGCCTGGGCTCTCACTAGCTCTGCCCAGGTGCCCACCAATGAAATAACTGAGTAAAGAAATTACTGTGCTTTCTCTAAATTACAGGCCTTGGGCACAGCGTGAATCTTGGAGAAGTAGGGGCTTTTCCCCCCCAATTTGGTTTTTAAACAAATAGGTGAATTAGCTATAAGAAAATCAATAAAGAGATGCTGCTCATGGAAAGGGTCATTAGCAATGACCACAAGGGAATTATACCATCATACATGCAGTATTGATGTTTAATCAAACCAGCCACAAGTACCTGTCAGGAACAAAATGGGATTATATATGTAGCAGTCAGAAGCTCAACATACTTAATGCAAATAAGGAGATTTCTATACTCCAGGATTCACTCTTTGCAATCGCTGGCTTGGCTGTCAACCACTAAAATGACAGGGGATATACTGCAAATCTGACTAAATTATGTTAGGTCATGACCTTTCATGTTTCATAAAATGTTATGTTGTAAAAAATGGAGGAATAATGCACTGCTGTGAATTACTGAGCTAAATGCACAAACCTCCTGTCATGACCACAAAGGAAGATCAGAGACACTGAATACAATACCCAGGTCATGACGAAGCAGTGTGCATTCCTTATTACAGGCAACCCTTGTCATTTTTTACCTTTAGTGGGTTCTCAATTTTACTTGATTTGTATATACTCCTTTTCCTTTTAAGTTACTAGTAGAATCTAAATTTAATCTGTGCCTAATTTATTTCCATCATAATTAATCTGCATCTTTAAAGATATGCCTGAGTCCAAATCCTAGAATGTGAAACAGTGTTAAGTTTTATGTTCCGAGTCCTTGGTAAAATGGCTTCAATGAAAATACCTCCTTATTCTTAACAAAGGTAGTGTTTCATACCTAATATAAAAAGATATGAGGATAAGTGACCTATTTGAACAAATTGGTTCTGTAGAACATCAATGATGGAAAAGGAACAAAATAAAAGTTACAAGCATTTCAAAAATATTTTCTGAACTTTTCTATATTAAAATTTTAAATTATATTTCTTCCTTTATTCTATCCCAGCCCCACTCTTCCATCTGTAAAAATAATTGGCAAATTCAAGAGATCGGCAAAAAGTCACTGAAAAGCAAATTTGCCTGTACAAGTTGATATAAAATACTCTATAGTAGCTTTTCTCAAAGTGTGTTGCTCAGATAAATGGTCCTCAGAGGTACTCCCTGAAAAGAGGGTTCTATAGTTAAATAAATTTAGAAAACACCATAGGCTCTATCACATTTTGGATATTCACAGTACACAGTAACATATTAAAAGTTCTGAAAATTCCATCAGTAAAAATAAAAATTGTTTAACACTCTTAATTCACCATCTTTTTAATGTATTAGATCAGTCCTTCTCAAACTATCTGTGGCGAAAGATTTATTTTCTTTTAATTTCCAGTCCATCGTGGTCTGATTCTCTGATAAAATACAATAAAATTGTTAGAGAAAAATAAAGTTAAAAATGCAGATATATAAAATATCAGCTTACATTTTTTTTTAATTATGGGATTTAATAGACAAAATTTCTCCCTTAGATTGTTATAAAAGTTTCTAAACATTTACTCTTAATATTTTTATTTATGTTGTCACAAACCAGTAGCAATTTGTGATGGCCTCATTCCTGGTCCAGGGTCCACACTCTAGATCACAGAACCCTCATATTCTGTAATATCATAAACACCTGCAAGACACCCTTTGGAAAATACTGATGTAGAACATAAAGACACAAAATAATAGGGCCAAGCATAATTCCCAACACATACTGATCCAGTCTGGCTGTGCATTATGAAAAGTTCCAGCTGGAATTAAAATATTCCATAGCTTACTTAGAGTATAACATCAGTACCTGGTTTCTTTGAGGTAAGGCAGACTGGAAAATAAAAAAAAGTTAAACTCACTTCAGGGTCTCAAGAGACATCTGTAAATTGTAATTGCGTTCCTGTTCAGGCAGCTTGGAGAACTCCACCAGGCACGGGTGTTGTCTCTTATTGTCATCTCTAACCTGAAATAGGACAGGAAACCACGATGTCAGACGTGAGCAATGGTAATCCAACTGTGCAGTGGCAAGTCATGACAGAAAGCAGGAAGGAGCACCCAGAGGGCCTCCCCAGCAAAGCTGCCTCTGGAATCTCCCAAGCCCAGTCACAGCTGAGGTCAGTGGAAGAGCTGGCATTCCCCACACTCCCTGTTCTCTGCTGCTGGGCACAGCTCATGCCTCAGCTACTGTGGGCCTCTGCCATGCACACTCCGATCCAACACTCCAACTCACTCACTCGCCTCCTGAATTTGCTTAAATCTCACTTTCTCAGTGAGCTTTACCCTGCCTACTTTCATAACATGGCAATCTGACCACCCACCCTACTCCCTGTCTTTTTTATTTTGGTCCATAATACTTACCACCTTCTAACAGACTAGATTTGTATTTATTGGGTTACTATCTGTCCGCATTAGAAGGTTAAAACCAAAGTAGCAAGGATTTTAGTTTCTTTTGTTCTTTGATGTATTCCAAACACCTAGAATGTGCCCAGCACATGACAGGCAGTCAACACGTTTCATAAATTGAAATGAATTCTGTGTAAGAAGGGTGTGGTGACAACTTAGTGTCAATTTGTAGTAAATTTTCTGGTTAGAGCCAAACTGATTACAGGCATCAATTAAGGACATGACTGACGATAGAAATTCTTTGAGGTGGTTTTGGCTGTTTATTTTATCCCGTATAAGTTACCTCTCGCTCTCACAAATCATTCCACTACTTTAACAAAATCAGTTAGCATAACAGAGGCATTTTTCACAGTAATCCTTGCAAATGCATATTAGCCATCACCTTAAACTAAATACAAGATTTTAGGAATGAATTAATGAGATGTTCTCAATCCTTGCATTAGTAATTAGGTTTTTATCTTCTTAGAGACCTAAATTACACAGGCATTACTGCCTTGGTGGAACCTAGATGACAGCCATATGCTATCAGGGAGCAAATTACTCCATGGGTATAATTATCAGGTTCTATAAATGCCACATAATAAGTATGCAAACAGGGGCGAAAAAATTTTTAAGAGTCTTCAGGAGTCACCAAGTTAGAAATAACGTCTTTATTCCTTTCTCCCTGGTGATCATTGCAAATGAACAAGACTTACATGGAAGCATATACTATACAAGGTAATTATGAATTTATGGAAAGATTCATATAATCTTTTAATTCTCGTTTTCCATGAACTTTTCCAAGTACCCTAGTATATACTTATTTAAATATGTAACTACGAAATCTAAACTTTAAATCGCTAAATTCTAAACATAAAAATAAAAACGAATGTGTCCAAGTCCTGTGATAATCTCCTCCCCTTTTAAGTAATCTCCTCTTTCCCTTTACCCTCTCCATCAAAGAAAAACTACCACCATCCTTTCAGGTGTCCAAGCTAAAACCAAAAATCTGTCCAGATTTCCTTCCCTCTCTTACCACATCCCGCACCTGAACTCTGACCCATCTCCTGTAACTGTGTCCCTCCATCTCCAGAGCCAAGCAAAGAGGTGTGACACTCATCCCCTCTCACCTGGCACACCTGCGCCCCTCCCTGCCCTTCCTCCTGCCTCAGGCTCACTGCTCTTTACACACTAACAGTACAGCTTCTTTCTAACGCACAGACTCAAGACAATCACCTTCCTCCTAAGCACTCTTCAGTGCTCTTTAGCCCCCTGCACAATAAAATTATATTCTGCCAAAAGCTCATTGTGACCTGCCTCCGGCCGGCTTACCTGGCCAGACTTCCCACCTCTATTTTGCACTTCAGCTTCTTCTTGTCCTCTGGCAATGTTGTGCTACTTTGCAAATGTCCTGTCCTTCCACCTCCTTGCTTTTACACGTGCCTAGAATATGGTTCTGCTCTCTGATTGCTAGCCAACTTGTAACCATCCCTCATGCCTCAGATGAAATGATTACCTCCTCCTGATTTCCCAGGAAGGACCTAAGTACTTTTTTGACTCTGTGATTGTTTGCATGTCTATAACTAAACTAAACAGGAAGCTCCTAAAAGGCAAACATAGTACCTTGAAGTCAAGGTCTTTCCAACTTTAGATCCTCAGTACCAAGCACAACCAGGCAGATAGTAAGCATACGATAAATGTTAAAGGGACAGATAAATGACAGAATGGATCTGCTTGATATTATTCCATAAAATAGAGCCTTGCATGATGCTCCTGTGAAATATATCCCAAAGAAACTATATCTTCTTCGCCAAAAAATAAAATTCACCGTGCTAGGCAACTATGTATAAATCACTCAAAAAATAAAATAAAATACACTGGAATACTTTGAAACCTTATTTAAAACGTTGACAAATTTATGGAATTAACCTAGTAACAGGCACATACCTTAGTCTAGAACAACAGAGATCATAAAATCAGGAATCAGAACCACTTAATTAAAGGGCGTGTTAGGGAAGGTCTTGTAAATGAAGCAGGCTGCAATACATAGATTAGATGAGAGCATGATGTGAAATCTCTTCATCTGTCACTTTGAGAATCTCCCAAATCGATAATCTGCTAATATGGTACCTGGAGCTGTGCCTGCCCAGAATGGGTCCTGAGGAAACTCCTGTTTCATGCCATCAGCAAATATTTATTGAGCACGTTCCCTGCACCAGGAAAAGTACAAGAAACCAAGGGCTCAGTCTCTCCCCAGGGGACACCTAAAGCCCAAGGTTGCTTCAGTCCACCTCAGATCAAGCATAGGGGAATCTTGAGGCAGCTGTGCGGAGAGGGCTGAGGCACTGTAAACGTAGCAGGGATAGTATTTATGGTACTGAACTGAACTGAATTTAACTGGAAGAATGGATAATAATGAGACCTTATATTTTCCTCCTCGGTTTTCAAATAAGAAACACAACTAAGGCTTCACTGCAAGAATTAATCATTTAGGTGATCTTCTGAGCTTTCAATAGGGATCATCATCATTGAGCAAAAACCCAGTAAGATAGTTGCTGTCACTACGTGGACCTTTTTTGGTTTTCTTTCTTTTTTTTTTTTTTTTTTTTTTTTTTTGCATGAACTCTTTTTTAATCTTCCGAGCCTGCAATCATTTTATCATTTTTCCCTTATCTTGAGACTTCTGGTGAATTTTGTCTGTAATTCCTCTGGTAACTGACTATGACACATACATAATATTTCTCCTCCTACTGACTTTAATTGATGGTTCAATCTTTTACTCAGCATTTATACATTTCCCCAGGTATTTTTTTCTCTTAATCAAACGCTCAATAAATCGTTTATTTGTAAAACAATAAATAATATATGTGTACTAAGCCTAAAAATTTAAGACAATCAAGAAAGGCTACATTAGTAATCCAAAGGACATATAATGAGTCCATTTGCATGAATCTGAATGTTATATAAACACCACAGTCATTGCATACATATATCCTGAATGTACACCACTTATAATCTCATTTATGCTACCAACTCTCCTCAGAAAGGATGAATTCTACTTAGTTCTAGTTGAAGTATTATAAATTCCAAGTTAATAAAGCTTTACTGTAGTTGAGGACCACCAAAGCTAAAGTGCTGATCCCTTCAGTTATTTGTTTCCTACTTAGATAAGTATACATGAGTAAGTCGTGTGTGTGGTTTCTGTGTCTGAAGTTTATACCAACAATGTACAGTTAGTAACTGACACACAAAGTTGCTGTGCAAAATTATCCCACCGTTCTTTTCTAAACTTAGTTCAGTTGATTTTAGTGTCCTCACCTGAGTACGTACACAGGAGAGAGAAAAATATTGATTCCTTAAATCAAGGTGGTTATTTTCACTATTTTGCTGAAGATTCATATTTAAATATAAACCAAGAAGTTAGTCTACACGGTCTGAGAGATGTTCTCATCCTGTCGTTCTTAAAGAAAAGTGATACATAACTGCTGGATAATGTAGGAAGAAGTTATAACCTTTCCAGCTAGTTTTATAATGAACAGTTGTGTGTGTCAAATTTCTAAATTAATCTTTCTGCATTCACTGGTTTTTAAAACTGACTTAAGCAAAGGTCTGAAACCTAGGCAACTAACAGGAAAGACGTAAACCAACCCAAGAAGATACGTTGAAGTGTCTTGGAATTGTTTTTCAACTTAGGGGAAACAATAGATTCCACTAAATCCTAAAACTAGGTGTGAAAACGGGCCTGGTGTACCAGGTTAGACTCCCAGGACAATTCCACATTTTACTAAGGAGCCTTAAAAAAGTTTTGTCTTATAGGTAAATGATGGCTATTCTCAACCAACAACATCATTATCACCTATTCCTTACTATACCACAGAGGCCAGGAAAAAAAAAAAAAGTATATTTTTACTTACATAGAACCAAATATGAGGGTACTTCAAAAAGTTTATGGAAAAATGAAATTAAAAGATAATATGAATCTCTCCCTGGATTTTTTCAAATACCCTTGTATGATTATCAATTTCTTTTTTTTATCTGGAAAGAATATTTTTAAGAGGCTCTGAAAGACTAAGGATTAGAAAGTTTAAGAGAATATGAAATATAAACAAAACAAAAAATGCATGGAAAGATCTCCATTATCTTTCAATTCTATTTTTCCATGAACTTTTTGAAGTGCCCTTCTGTTTATATTCTCTTTTATTGATTTTTTAATGCAATTTATGTTGCTAAACCTAGATATTTAATTTCAGTTCTTGGTTTCTTTTTATTAACTGGACTTGTTGATTTACTTAGAAATTAATTTGCCTTCGAAAAGTTTATTCACGTTCTGGTGAAATTAATTTGATATTTGCATGCTTTTGGAAGACTTTAGAGAGTTATTTCAAAAAATTTTAAAGATTATAAAAATATGCAAATTTTATTAAAGTTTACATCTCCAATTTTTATAAAAATTTGAAGCACTATTTTCTACAGAGTATTTTGTTATTCATTTTATTGTTTACGTATTTGTTATTTGAATAAATAAATCAGTATATCTTTGTTTTAAAAAAGAGTATATGAAATTTAAATATTAAGTCTTTCACATTTTCTTCTTACACAAGGATAAGTTACATTTAAATGTCCTACTTAAATTTTTTAAATAGGTTATACTTAAATATCCAATTTATATATTTTTTAAAAGATGCTTCTGATTTAAGTGGAAATTATTTAAAATATGAGGGATAGGAGTAAAGAATCAACTATATATCCAATTCAAATTAAATTAAAACTCAAATATGAAATATAAACTGAAGTGAAATTTTCCTAAAAGGAAGTAAATATTTACTATGCCCCCTCCCAAAGTAGAAAAATTACACTAAAGAGAAGGAATCTACATAGACTTTTCTTGCTTTGATACATGTAAATAAAAATAATTGTCAAGTCTAAATTTTTAGGGTTATATAATTAGAAATATATTTCTACCTTTAAGAACAGGTCAACTAGGAGAAATAAGTTAGCACAATCATTTGAATTGGTTGTGTACATACAGGGCAGGGCTTATTCCTTCTTTAGCTTCTTGGCACATGTAAAGCATGCCATAAGAGGATGGTTTTGCCACTTTTAGGCTGATCTTGGTAAATCACTCACGGTTCAATGGCATTAAGGGGGAAACTGGAGTCCACACTTCCTTCTCTGTCTTGTGTTTCTTCCCTCTCAAATTCTTTGACATCTTCTTGGCTGCTATAAATAACACTAGTAGAAGTTGATGGCTGAGAACAGTCCTCACTTTCTTGTGATTGGGAGCATTGCATGATTTTATCATTTTCCTCAACACACGACGCTCTGAAGTCATTCACTGTATTTTTTTTTTTTTTTTTACAGTCAGGAACATCCAAGCCCTCTTCAGCTTTTGTCGAATTTTCTAGTTTGCCTTTCTATGGGATTTCCCCTTTATCTTTCCATTCATCTTCCAGAAGCCAATTCTCAGAAAGACCCCAACATTTGTTACAATGCAGTAGAAATGGACGATTCATTTCATTGCATGACGTACACTCCCACTAGTCAGCTAAGGAAATTTCAGCATGTTCTTCAAATGAATCTGTATCACTCTTCCCTGCCTGATACACAGTAACTGGATATACCTCATCATCTTCATCTGAGAGTTCTTGTCCTTTTTTGTTAAGACTATAATATTCTGCACCAAGAGACTGAACTTCAAATTCTACACTAAACTGATATGAAACTGGATCCTCCCTCATCCAACCGATCACCTGAATATTCATTTACAGTATCAACATCTGGATTTGATGGAGTCCCTAACGATGTAAGTCTACTCCTTTTCACAACACACTTTACTTTCATCAAAGGAAAGGGAAATACTATCAGATCTGTGGCACTTTCTTTGTTGTCCACCAGACAACTCACTGAATTTTCTTCTGTCTCACTAACTGCTCCCCCTCTAGACGAGGCAGATGGTCTAGAAACCAAACTTGAAGATGAAGGTTTCTCTTCCTGTAGCTCTGGCACAGGGTCCTTTTGATCACTCCCATCTTCAAGGTGACACCTGCCTCATTCACAGATGTGCCTGAGTCTGATGGTTCCTGCTGACTGACTCCTATCAACTTTCTGCAGATCGTTGTACATATTTTCGCGCGCTCTTTCCCAGAGAAGCTCAGCACTCCACACAAACCTGCAAGAAGATCGTTTGAACAATATCCAACATGTTGCTGCTTTCCCTCATATAACTGCTTTGTCATAACATATTGGCCAAGATAAAACGCGACCTCTTTCACAGTGTAAGAGTCGTTCCTTGCACCAACAGGCTTGAACAAGTCCGCAAGCGATGGCTTTGGTCTAACCAGGGTCTCTTGCTCAGAAGCTGGGGTCTGTGAGGAGGTCACATCACTAGCAACTGACACAGATATGTGGGGACTGCACATTTGTCTGTTTCTCACCAGGGGACTTCGCGCTTGCAGTGGGGGTGTCCCTCGAGGCTCCCCAGTTCCCTTCACGACCGGACGCGCGGAATCCCGACGCCCTGGGCCTCGGCGACCATTCCACGCTCGGGGGTCCAGGCCACTGGACGCTCGAAAGCACCAGCCCCGAATGGAAGGAGGCTCACGGGGGGGTGAAAGCGGCAGGACCTCGGCCAGAGGAGTCAGGACCGGCCCTCGAACTGGACTTCTGGTGCCATGGTCCTTCCAGTCAGCCAGGGCCGCGCAGGCGCAAAGGAGCCGAGCTGCCGACTGCCCGCTATGTCCCACAGCGCGCGCGCGCCGGAAGCCTCCGCCCATCGGGAGTTTGCGCGTGCGCACGAAGCCGCGGCCCATCTCGGGTTTGCGCTTGCGCACCGGAAGCCGCAGCCCAGAGGGCATTTGCGCGTGCGCGCTGGGCAACCTGCAGCCGCCGCCAGATCCATTGCCTCAGTTGAATCAGTAGATTCAGCCCTCAAACTAAGTATTTTAAAAAGTGTTTGCGGATGTAACAAGTATCAGCCCTCAAACTAAGTATTTTAAAAAGTGTTTGCGGATGTAACAAGTATCTGACCATTATTTAGTTCATGAAAGCATCCCAGCTTCTGGCTAGGCTTCAGCAACTCTTTGAGTGAAAAGCAGTTGTAAACTAGAAGTTCGAAAGCCTGGATTCCTCTCCCAGAGCTGCTACATAATTACGTGACATCTGCCAAGGTATTTAGCAAATCCATGAGACTCCTCATCTATGTCATCGCCAGGAAAACCGAAATAATAACACATAACCCAGTGCGCTGTGATGGCAATTTAACCTAATGACCTGTATGTCAGAATGCAAAGCACTGAATAAATATGTATATCAACCCTACTGACTAGTGTGGGGTGTCACTTAGTGTCATTATGAACACTAATAATAAATGTCCTTTATTCAGAGCTCCATGCAATAAACTTGACCTGGGTGAATACACTAATTTCCATATTCAGTCAAGTATAAGAAAGTGTTACAGCCTTTGGGATACTTAGGATAATATTATAAAAATGAAGGTACTACAATGGTCCTGCTGCAAACAGGTATATGATACACTGAGATTACATAGGAAGTTGCTTGATTTTTCAAAAATCGGAATTTTACTGGGAAATTATAAAGATCTTTGGTAAATAATCATTTGGGAACAGATGCAGTTGTTATTTCTCAGCACGTCTTCTACCTCTGAAACCAACTGTGAACTTTTGCCCACAGGTCTCTTGCTGTTACACAGTGTTGGGACTAAGAGAAGAGAAACATGGAAAAGGTAAAAGTAAATGGACTTCTTTCTTTTCATTTTCAGTTTTCACTTGCAATTTCACTGAGATTTTTTTTTAATTGGCTTACAAATCAATGCCTATTGTCTCTATATATTAACATTGATTTGAAAATTTTCGGCCCAAAGACATAACTTTTCAACTGTCTAGGCAACCAAGCCATCCTTCAGTGACTCCACCAATAATGTCAGTCCATCTAATAAAGAAAAACTGCACAAAAACTAATGTGTAGGGGAAAAAAACCAATCTAATTGATTCATGCCACCCCATAGCACGACAGCATAGCAGAAAACATTGCGTTTTCAAAAAGATATATTAACAGAATCTGAAAAAACTTCAAAATTATGTACCGGACCATACTGCCAGCCAAGTTCAATTTTATTCATAACCCAGAGTTCATGTATATTCTCTGCCAGTTTTTCTCTTATCCTTTCCAGGTGAGGAGGCAACACGATCTAAATTTAAAAAAAGAAAAAGAAAAAGAAAACACACATGAGTAATGAAACAAACGCATCAAGACGCAGTGCCAATTGTCCTCACTGTGAATTGAACTAAATAAAACTCTCATAAAACATTATTATATAATAATATAACTAGTTTTTAAACCATCTATTTCATGACATTCTTTAGATAAATTGTGGGACCTTTTTTTTACAACTTAGGTTTCCAAGTAAATTTATGAACAAAGAAAATGGAGTGTTGGACAACTGGAAGATGTTTAATACATATTGGACAACTACCAAAGCATGCATTATTTAAAATGAGAAATCACCCTGAAGTTCTTACACCAGCCTGGCCAATATCCATAGGCCAGGTGAAAGCAATTCAGTGCTCAAGTTATAATCCACCAGCTTTTTGAGCTTGTAAATGTCCAATTGCAGTGACTTATGTTTTCCCTTAACTTTACTCTTACTTTTAGTTGTTTCCAAATAGAAGCCTCAGGGAATAAAATCTTTACATGTTCCCATTTGAAAGGAAGAAGTGTAATTACCTCATCATAAAGAACACAAACTGGTTTTCAAGGTGAGGGATTAGTTGTTTAGGTCTTGATAAGGCACTTCTGTGTGACCCTACAACTAGTCCCTCAACAAATAGAGCACGCAAATGCCTATGATGCCCATTGATGAGGTGGCATTTCCAAAAGAAGTAGGTGATCATGGTTTCCTCTCCTGGAAACAATAGTGGTTATCTAGGTCTCAGGTAATCCTCCACGTGCTACCACTGCATAACCTAGTTGTGTGTTTCTATCCTCCTAATTATGTTTTCTGCTAAACTTAGGTAGCACTATACATATTCTGCCCCCTGTCAGCAGTGGAAAACACAAAGTGAATTTCAGCCGTGAACAATGCTTGCATGTTTATTTTAACTACAAAATATAAAAAGCCAGCATGGAGAAACAAGAAATATGATTCAAGGAGCTAAGCTGGAGCTTCTGGGGCCTGGTATAAATTCAACTTCAGACTTTAGAAACAATGCCATTGATCTTTGGAAACTAGTAAACAAGCCTTGAATATGTAAGCAACCTCACTGAAATTATGTCACCATCAAAATAAAGCAATATTTAATTCATTGTCAATCTGAGGATACCATTACATGTATGAAACAGAAAAGCATGAATAATCACTAATGTTTCTTGGGTGCCCATTTGCCAAGTAATTTGTTATCTATTAACTATGTCAAACCTATTCTTAGCATCCCAGTCAAAAAGGTGAGTAACTTCCCCAAGGTCCCAGAATAGGCATTTGAGCCCAGGCATTGTGACTCTAGAGCCCGGGACCTCAATCTCTACCCAAGATAAAGGTTAGTTAACTATCTTCAAAATAATAAGTGTAAGTAGATGGCAGAATAAATTTAAAACTCCATGTCTACTGTATGTAAAAAAGTACACTCTAAAATTAGTATATATTACATCTATGTGGTATCACTTCAAGTGCAGTACACAACTCCAGACATAAAATCATCTTAATATTTTTACACCTTAAAATTGCTGGTATAATTTTTGCCACTAAGTTCCAACTGTGGCTATTATTGCCTAATTTTAAAATGTATAACATGCATTTTAGGACCTAAATAATAGTAACTGTTTTAATCAAACCTTAAAGACTACTCAGAATAGTGTTTATAAAACTTCAGACTGTGACCCATTAGTGCATTATGAAATCAATTTAATGTTTTTTTAAGTTTTCTTTAATTAAAAAAAAGAAAGAAAGAAATAGAAGAGAAAATAGGCAAGTGGCCATGGTATTCCTGTGAAATGCATTCCTGTGGGTTGCAGTCCAAGTTTGAAAGCCACTGCATAACAGAATGACAGCACAAATGGTGGTCATTAAAGTTGATCCTCATACCTGGCTGGTATCCACAGGGATCGGCGTGAAAGCGGCTTGTGTCAAGGAAACTGTGGGGCCCAGCAGGTCTCGCGTATAAGTCCTTTCTTGCTTGTACTCTCGGCTGTGCTCAACTTTCAACTTTTCTTTTGGCAGAACAGCTTCATAACAAGGAGCATACCCAGGTGGAGGAAGGAATTTGAATTCTCCATGTCGCCCCCCAAGCAGAAAGCGTACCCTAAAAAAGATGCACATCAGAGTCAATTATAGCTCGGGTGTACGTAACAGTTTTCTAATCAACAAAATATTAGGAAAAAAGTATCAGTACAAAATTAACTTTTTCAGAAGCCAAATTTCCCCCACTAAGTACCATCATAATGTCATCTCCTTAGAATCTAATAACCTCTAAATTATAAGAAGTAAAACATGAGGGTGTCATATGTGTCAAAAGAGAAAACCTGATTAAATTATGTTAATGGATCTGTGGAGACTTACCACTCACTGGAGAAATAACTAAAACATGCATCGTATTGCTACTTGAATGAAGTTCCTGTCCACAGTAGCAGGTCACTTAATGTCCCAAGGTGCCCAAGTAATCAACAGATAAAGAGAAAACATAGACTTAGTGTCTATATGCTTTAAATTACAAGGCTGGGCTAGATATGAGGAAAAAACAGTCATTTTCCAGTGCCCAGTTTCCTAATGAAATTCCTTGAAGGGAATTCAGATGTCACTTCCACCTGCTAAGAAAAGCAGGTAAACTAATTTCTTATTGTTTATCCATTTCAACAATAACAAAAAAAGAAATTACTGAAATCTTTAATACACCATACTCATAATAGTTGAAAATAATTTTATCTGAGTTCCATTAAACAACACTTTTGAAACAGTTAACCACCACCAATTTCTAGGAGCTATCAGCTTACAAAAATAAATTCAAATTTTTCATTTTCATGTAATTCTTTTTCTAATATGTATTTTTAATTCCTGAGCAAAAAAAAAAATAAAAAGCAAAGAATAAAAAGAAACAAAAACTTTAAAACAGTCCAGAAGTTTATCAGAAAAAACTTAATTTGGGTAAATACAGCAGAAAAGGTCATTGATACATGGATACTTAATATTTCATGATTATTCTGTCCTTTCTTCAATATGGTGCTTTTGTAACTAAATCCTGGGAAGAGAATTATAACTAAAGGAAAAACCAGAATAAATGAGTGGTCAGTAGAAACAGGGAAGCGCTCTTGTTAGGTTTATATGTATAAATAAATAGATGACAGAGTAGCCCCTTATTACAATTGATCACTATTTATTAAGGCTTTCTTTGTAGAACTCCAGAGAATTGTAATTTTAATTTATATTCCTCTGGTAATAGCAAAAAAGGAAAGAGAGGAATCTATCTTGATAGTCGATCATAGGCAGAGCATTTATAAGTGTAACAGATGGAGGGAAACGTTGAGAGGAACCATCTAGACCTCATCAATGAAAAGGACATTTAATTTCTGTAGAAATGAGGGGGGTTGCAGTGGGGTGGAGAACTACGGCAGAAAAAAAAAGAAAAATTATTGAAAATAAATATAAGAAAATAAGTGGTATTTTTTTAAACAATATTGCTCACTTCCCCTGATGAAATTAAAAAGATGAACCTAAGAAATGGACTTGAAATATTTCAGGACACTGGTTTGCAGGAGAGTTACTAGACTGACCACATCTAAATGGTAGACTCCGTGGGCAAAGCATTCAGCATCCTGAGATTCCCCTTTGGGCGAGCCTTACCTTTTCCTTCAAGGAACAGGCAAAATGCCCTGCGAACAGATGCCCAGGAGGGAGAAACAAAGGTTAGAGAAGCAGAGGCCAGGGGCGGAAGCAGTGCAGCATCGTCTGTGGACGTATGAGAAGTGAGAAGGGAAACAGACCAAAAGAACATAGACATACTAACTTTATTCCTGCAGAGAAACTAACAACTGGGAAGAAGAGGCCATCAATGTTGAAGTTCTCAAACATTCCTTGAACAGGTTGTCCATTAATTCGAAATGAGATGCTTGGGGCACTGAGATCTAAACAGCAACTGATGACATCATCAGTTCTCAACAGATGTTGGTTTGGTGAGCTTACAGTTCGAGCAATGCAACCTAGTGGGGGAAAAACATTAAAGGAAGGTAATGTATTTTTATGTCAGAGAACATCTTCAGAGCCCAAGTCAAAGATTTGAATAGGTAGTGATAAACCAATGCACAACTGTAGAATGGAATGAATCTTTTTTTTTTTTTTTTTTTTTTTTTTTTTTTTTGTGC